>NW_028318400.1:8067500-8275821 GCF_062004578.1 Staurois parvus | reverse complement strand
CAATAGTACTTCAGGTGTCCATGGACATGAAATCAACTCTGCAAGTTTGTGAAACCTACAACAGGGAGGGGGAGAGAAGGGAAAAAGATGGGGACAGGTCAGTCATAGAGCAGTACTCAGTGTTCATTCACCCTCAGGCTGGAGTCTGAAGACTCAGGCAGCATCATCAATCATGCAGAGTGGATGTAGCTTCCAGGTGCTGTACTTCATATCTCCAGCCCACATTCCCTTTCTAAGGCATCACACTGGCCATGTGTGGTTGGGGCAGACAGGGGGAGAGGGGTGGGAGCAGCTAGAGCAGATTGAGTCCCGTCTCCTCTGTTGTCTATGCAGAGAGGCGGGTGGAGGAGGGAGAAAAGCTTGCTGCCTGGAGTCTGTGATACACTGAGGCTTTGGCAGATGCAGCCAGGTGCCCCTACAGACTGCTTCCCTGATAAATGGTTGGGAAACCCTGCCTGGGCACAGTATCTAAAGGGGGTTGCCTGGGCTGAAATCTGGGGGGGGGGGCATAGCCTACCCCAGCACCACTATAGATCCAACCATGGCACTGATCATCAGTGCCCTGATTATCATTGCAGCCCCATCAGTACCAATCATTTCCCATAAGTGCAGCTTATCAATGTACATTAGTGAAGCATATCAGTGCCCATTAGTGCAGCTTCATCAGTGCATCCTCAACAGTTCCTCTTTTTTTTCAATCTTTGTGCACAATTGTGCTTAAATACCACCAAAATAAAGCTCTATTTGTCTCAAATAATGATAAAAATGTCATACAGGTACAGTGTTGCATGACCGCGCAATTAGATTTCAAAGTGCAACAGCACTGAAAGCTAAAAATTGGCCAGGTCTGGAAGGGGGTGAAAGTGTCCAGTATTGAAGTGGTTAAATTAGTATACTTTGTAAAAATGTTTGGAGTATTTTCTATCACTTACAGTGTGTGATGAAATATGTATTACTTACAGAAGAAACCAGAAAAAATATCATATAAAGTAGGAGAACGTTATTTAACAGAAACTCCTGAAAAAAAATTAGATAACAGCTGATGTTTACCGTACAAATCCTATCTTCATTGATGCCAGATATTACTCACAGCAAATTTCTTCTGACACTGTAACTGAGAGTTATGCCTTTCATATAGTAAAGGATCCTGTCCATTCACTCTTCTCTTCCTCCCTCCTTGCCTATTTATAAAAAGCTTGGTATTCTGTTCACAGAATACAAGGTGTTCTGTTGGACTTGGAGAAAAGAATATAAAGCTTTTTTGAATGGACAAGAGAAGTAGAAGGGGAGGGCAAATGACCAAATCCAATGACCAATGACCAATTTGCGGCACCAGAAGAAGAATGCTGTGAGTAATATCAATGAAGATAGGATTTGTACAATAAACTGCAGTCATCTGATCACAGGATACTCTTTAGAGATACTGTAACTCATATTTCTTGTGCAGTGTCCAATTTTTTTCTTAAGATTCTACTTTAAGTTGGTAGTAGATGTAGAAAAAAAAACATTAGGCAGATGTCACAAAAATCAACTAAACAATTATTCTGACAAAATAAAACAGTGTAAGATCATATTCAAGGGTGTCTGTTGGGTCTGTAATGCTGGTCTATCTCCAATACACCCACCAGAGGTTCAACGAGAAATTTCCCTTTTACAAGTTATCAATATTGATCCCAGTTCAGAATGAAAAGCCAACTTTTCCAAGTTCTATGTCTGTTCTGGGTGGTGCCTTTGGGTTATGTCACTAATTTAAAGGTGCTGTTCTCTAACAAGTGAACTCCCAAATTATTAATTTTTTCTATGTTATGAAATCTAATTTGGGAAGAATGCCATTATTATTTGGCAGGATTTAGGCTAATTAGAATATTCTGGTGCAGACCCTGAGCTTTTATAATGCTGGCTTTCAATACAATGTACTGTTACAGGCAAAACTACATGAATGGGTATCACAGATGATTTTATCATGGTAAAAATATCAAGAAATTTAAGTTCCAGTGACTATCAACAGTATTGCAAGGTGATAAAAATTCTGGAAGCATTTACAGTCAACAGGAGATTGAGGCGATCCTCTTTCCACCTTTCCATACAGAACATTGTAAATGGATTACTTTATTGCCCTCCTTCCAAACAGCACTTACTAATGCTTAACTCATCATGTGCTGGTGATTGGCACAGTGATGTCTGAAGAGAGTCATTGACTCCGAATAAGTCCCAACTAGAGCAACATAAAGGTTTTGCAGGCCTTTTTTGCTTTGAGGAAGGAAATTGTGTGTTTAGGCTAGCTTAGCCCAAGCTACTTAATGTATTAGCGAAGCCAGACTTAGGCTTATATATAATTCTTTGACTAGCACACGTCCTGTCTCTGGTTGACTATGTTTACTCACTCCACTATATCTATGGAAGAACCATGGTTGCAGCCAGGGGCGGACTGACATCTCATGGGGCCCCCGGGCAATAGGGGATCATGGGGCCCCTGTGTCCTTGCCCAAACTCAAAAAAGCCTATGAAAAAGGTACCAGGTGCATCTCATGGGGCCCCCTACTGACCCCGGGCCCTCGGGCAGTGTCCGAGTTTCCAAATGGTCAGTCCACCCCTGGTTGCAGCACAGGATGAACTTTTATTACATGGGGATGAGGAAATTAGTAGTTTACAGAAGTAAGACAGTATTATCTTCATCTCAGGGAGCGACAAGGGCACTGCATTTATGGCAAAATCAACATATATTTTCTGTACTTGCTAAAAAGGCTGACACATCAAAACTTGAGCAATTGCCACACCTAATTACTGGTAAGCTGCAGATATTACATTTTGTTCTTGGGTTACTGGGAAACTGTACAGTCAGGTACAGGGAAAATGCCTATTGAATCCTTTCATAAAAATGAAAAATGTGCCAAAGAATTTCTAAAATTGTAGGGGCAATGCACTCAATGCACTCTGGCACACAAATCATACTTCTCCCCCAGCAACTAAAAAGAAATGTATATTTGCCTTTAGGCTTTCTGTTAATTTTGGAAACAGCTTGATCATAACCAAATTGTAGCAGTAAAAGTTTGCAGTTCAGTAGTCTTTTGTGTCCAGGTAGTTAAAAAAAACCTTCAGATTACATCTCTGCACTTAAAAAAGCAAGCTTTAAAAATACATAAAACAAATGATTTTCTTGTGAAGGTATTTTATGTGTATCAGTGAAAACATTAAAGTAAATGCATTAATAATTGGTCATGTGAAAGATTACTGTACATTTTCAAAGTAGAGTCTAGTAACATTTCAGTCTTTATGGTACATAATCTAAGAGCATTATGCATAAGGTTGATTGTAGTGCTAACAGTTCAATTACACCCCCTACTAATAGATTGCAGCAGAATGGTTGTTTGGAGGTTTCAGCTTTGTGAGGAGGTGGTCATAATTATATGGCATTCATCAGTGGCATCATTTCACTTTACTGAAACATGCAGTCTCAAAACTACAGGGTAAAACTTTTACTCTCCACTGCTTTTATATGTCTAGCATTCCCTCATCTGGTGTTCTGTCAGTAGAAAAAAAATATCAAAAGTTCTAACAAAAAGAGAAGAAAAACACTTTAAAATGCCTGGCATTCTGTCATTTGGTGTTCTTCCAGTATCAGAGAAATATCAAAACTTGCAAAAAAAAGAGAAAAAAATGTTAATATTTACTCTTCAACTTAAAAAAAAGTAAGATATGAAAAAAAGTATTTAATAAAAGCTAATATGGCAATATGTTGATCCAGGGAATTGATCTAAATATCCTTGGAGAATATGAAAAATGCTATTTCCTTCTATGAGTCAAAATGTTAAGCTGTTGCCTGAGGAATCAGAGGGGAGGAGGGTTGTTGCTTTTCTTTGTGGACCAAAACTAAAGGAGTTGTGATAGGTCTAATTTGATTTTTTTTTCATGTATTAACTATATACTAATTTTCTGTTATTAAACTTTGCAGATAAACTTTTCTTCATAAATTTGGTCCAAAATGTACTCTGCTACATTTCTTTGGTGAAAAAAATAATCAATGTATATTATTTAGTCTGTGTAAAAGGTATAGAGTCTACAAACTATGGCATATAGAAAGAATATTTTAACATAGATCAATCCTTATGTAATAACTGTATATCTCATTTCTTGAGGCCCTAAAATACCAGGACAGTACAATTACCCCCAAAATGACCTCTTTTTGGAAATTAGATAGTCCAAAGTATTTAGTAAGAGGCACCATGAGTATTTTGAAGTGGTCATTTTTTTTTTCAATTTTCCAGAACTGGAGAAATTAAGTAAAATGTGTTTTTTTTTCACAGACTTGTCATTTTAACAAGATCTTTCTCACATACAGGACAGGGATACATACAAAAACACATTCTTAGTATGGGGATACCACATGTGTGAAAAGTTTCCACAGCCTAGACACATAGTGAGGCCCAAAATCTAAGCAGCACCTTTGGGGTTTCAAGGAGCATAAATTTCCTGACTAATTTCCTGACTACCTTTCATATTTCTTACGTCTCTGATGTGCCAAGATAGAAGAAAAAAAAGACACAGTGAGTCTTTTGAAAATATAATTTTTTTTCCACGGATTTTTGGAAAATGCAGGAAAAAAATTATTTTTTTTTAACACAACATTGTCAATTAATAGTTATATAAATAATAGTTAGATATTTCTAACACACAGAATAGGCATACTTAGAATTACACCTCAAAAAGTATTTTGCTACTCCTCTTGAGTAGGATTGGGCTTGATGAACAAGTCGAACATAGGTCCGTCTCGAACATTGGCCATTTGGCCATTGTTTGGCAAACACACAAATGGTTAGAGTGTTCAGCGGGCTGCTCGCCTGCCATGTCCCACAATGCACTGCACCCAGACAGTGCATTGTGATTGGCCAAAGCAATGCACCTGACCACAGTGCATGACGATGTCACCTCGCCCCTTGTGATGTCATCACACTATTTAAGAACAGTCAGGCTGGTGCAGCTGTCAACCAGCCTGTCAATCAGCAGGTCGAGGGCAGAGCGTTTTTTTTTTTATGTTGGCTGTGGCGGCAAACATCGTGATTGATGTTTGATCTATTTCAGGTACTTTTTTATTTTTGTTTTTATCAAAGGACTTGCCAAAGACTGTCTAATGTCTTTTTACACTACAATTTTTTTTTGTGAATGAGTAATGGTACCATGTACCCTATACTCATTCACATGGGGGGGCAGAATCTGGGGGCTGGCCATGGTTGTGGGGAAGAGACCCTTGTCCCCATCAACATGGGCCCTTCCCCAAAGCATCCCCCCCATGTTGAGGACATGTAGCCTGGTATGGTTCAGGGGGGGGACGCTTGTTTGCCACCCCCCTTTGCTGAGCTGCTGCATGCTTAGATAAGGGTCTGGTATGGATTTTGGGGGGAGCCCTGTGTCATTTAAGAAAACATTTTGGTGTGGGGGGTTCCCCTCAAAATCCATACCAGACCCAAAGGGCTTGGTATGGATGGAGAGGGAACCCGCACCATTAAAAAAAAATGTAATTTCTGAGCAATGCCAGCAATTCTTTTTACATTGAGCTGTCAGCTGGAAACACTGCTGACAGCTGAAACAGTAAAGAATGTTTTCACTACTAAAATACAGCATGACTTAATAGTATAACTCATGGGGTTAATTTGATTAGCTGTACTGTATCTTACCGCATACTCAGATGCGGTAAGATACCGCTAAGTCAATTGTTTCAAAGTTTGCAGTCGATCTTTCGTTAGGTTTGCATGTTTGACCAGGAACGGAACAGGGGAGTGTTTGGCCCATCACTACTCTTGAGTATGAGGATACCAAATGTGTGAGCTTTTTCACAGCCTAGCCACACAAAGGGGCCCAAAGTCCAAGGAGCACCTTCAGACCTCTTAGGGCCTTAAATTAAGCATGTAATTTTCTGACTACCTATCACATTTTTGGAAGCCCAGGAGCAAGGGACAGAAGAAATGCCCACAGAATGACCCAATTTTAGAAAGAAAACACCTCAAGGTATCTTCTAAGAGCCAATGTAAGTCTTTTGAAGACTTCACTTTTTTGCCACAGGTTTTTGGAAAATGCAGAATGAAAATTAAAATGTATTTTTTTACGCAAGTTATCAATTAATAAGACATTTCTATCATACAGCATAGGCATACTTAGAATTACACCTCAAAACCTCTGCTACTCCTCCCGAGTATGGTAATATTACATGTGTGAAACTTTGTCACAGCCTAGCCACATAGAGGAGCCCGCAATCCAAAGAGCACCTTCAGGCTCTCTGAAGGTATAAATTACATATCTAATTGCCTGACCACCTGTCACATTTTTGGACACTGTGACTGGTGTGGTGGTGATAGCTGACACTGTGACTGGCTCACTATTACCTCATGCTTGAGCCATGTTTTTGCTCCCCAACCGCTACTCCCTTTAGCCACAGAGGCAACGGCAGTGCCAACTGATTGCGACCCATCCAAGTGACCGTGTGCACTTGTGTGGGGTTAAAACAGGTGGTGAGGGGTGATTAAACGCTTCCTCCCCACCTCCTCCTAGGTGATTAAAGATGACATGAACCATTTTTGACTTTTTATGCAAACAGCCTGGCTGTTCACATTACTTTGCCTCTGTAATTCAGAACTCAGTGACATCACTCTTTGCTTTTACAGCAGCTTTCCATTTAATGCACCACAAACAAAATCCTGTTTTAATGCATTACAATATTTAAAAAATGATAATAAAAGATGTAAATTATAGCTTACATTAACTGTCCAGAGCACAAAACACAGTTGTGAATTATGCACACTGTTGATGAATTACTGCAATTAAACCCTTGGGGAAGGAAGAACTAATTATTAACCATGGCAAGCTGAATTAATTGATATAGTGCTAATCGATTAAAATAAAGGTCACTTGGCATTGCATACCTTTTACTGTATACAAAATTCTTTAAAGGCTTTCTAGTTGCTGTAATTCTGCACTGCTGTAAAATATTTTATTGTGGTTTGGTATTGTTTGTTGTGGGAAAGCAGCAAGCAATAATGTAGTATGTTTTATTATATAAACATTACATGTAGTTATTTTTATTTATAACTTATATGTATTAGGTTTGTTATATTTGGTCCCTGTACATAGGTGCAGTGCTTCATGCAATCCATGATGGATTTGTCTGAAAACTCCTGTCTAAGTCAAAAATCTTTAGACTTTCACTAAAAACTGTGTCATAGAGTTCAAAGATGTTCTGGACTGCTATGGATGCGGTTCCAAAGAGTAGAAGTGTTGTATGAATGCATTTTACAATTCAGTGTTGCTCATCTGTAAGGATGAGCTTAAGATGTGGTCTGAACACAAGTTTGGGCTGAGTTTTGGCTGTTCAAGCATTTTGATGAACTCCAAGACATATACATCTTTGTTGGTAGCTGAACATCATGTACAATAGTTAATGAGGACAAGAACCTCTTCCCCACAACCCTGGCCTGGTGATTATGGGGGTATGTGGGTGGGGGCTTATCAGAATCTGGAAGCCCCTTTTAACAATAAGAGAGCACCTAGATACTGGATCCCAGGGCTGCCAATAGAGGGGTACAGTTGACCCAGAAGGGAGGCTGTATGTAACGTTTTACCATCTAATACCAGATCATCCCATATTGTAAAACATGTCTTGTCACCTGCCTGCATAGTAAATATTCAGGTCATGATCCAGGTTATCCCAGCTGACATCAGGAGGGAGGGGCCTACAGCTACCCATTGGCAGAGGTCAGTGATGCAGTCTGCAGCCTACAGGCCTTCCACTGGATCCTCAGTCAATGGTTACACAGTGTCCATCATTATGGACATGATGCAGACTTCCTGTCTTGGCATAGGTGGGGATGGAGCAGCGCTGTGAGTGGTAGCTCTGAGGTGGGGGGGGGGGGAGTCTGTAATGAAGCTTCTGAACCTGAAATAATTGAGATGAGGAAGAAGTGGGTGGGAGAGTGTGTGTGACCCTAGTAATATTGAAGGCAACATGAAGAGATGTTAGAAGAACATGCCTTTGCAATTCTCCCTCTTGATAATTTTCCCCCTTTGATAACAGTCATGTAGCATAGGTTTCGGTTTACTGTCACGCTGTGTAATTTGAGGTTTTTTAAGCATGTAGCTCACCCAGTGTACTAGTTAAATGACTGCTTAATTTCAATGCAGACACCCTCAGATTCCTGCATGTACCCTTTATTCAGTTTTTGAGTGAAAATCAGGAGGCTTTGAAACATATATTGTGACTTTTCCTTGTTTTTAACTTAAGCAAGTTAAAGGATAAGTTCACCTTTTGCACAAAAATAATACATGCACATTGCAGGTAAAAAAATGTGCTTTTATTTTTTTTGGCTGTATGTGCCTGTAATGCATTGCACCAGCAATCAGCAGATTGCTGGTGTCCTGCAAGTCTTTTACAGATCTATCAGTATGTCCAGGCAAGCAGATATACTGAAAGGAAGATTCAATAAACTACCACAGCACTCCACAGCGCCATGGTAGTTCATTGAGAAATACAAGCCAACAGCAGCAAAGGCACTGTGAATGAGTGATGCGGTCGCGTAGGTGGATCCCTGCTGATCAACCAATCTGTGAACTGACCTTGAAGAGCATGTTACTCTCTCTGAGGCAGAACTTTTATTTAGATTTATCAACAGTATTTACTAATCTCTTTAGCACTGTCCAAGATCATGAGGAAAGACTACAACACATTGAATCAAAATGGAGGAATTGTACTTTACCCATATCAAGCTTGTAGATTTTCACACTGACTATGAGATACGACAGCTAAAACCCAAACTAGCAGACATGGAAGATCGCTCCTGGTAAAATAATATAATATTCAGGGTTATCCCTGCATCTGTATCTCAGGCAGATCTTATTCCATTTATTTAACAAATGCAGACATCCCTGTTACCTTCCATTAGTAACCTGGAACTGTCCATAGACAGGGCCCATACTAGTTCCAAAACCTACATTTTTGTCCAACCTGACACATCCACTTCTTCCATGTGAAAGATAATTATGGTGGCTGCAAAAAACAACTTGACAAGTATACCTGACAAGTTTGCAGACATCTCACTATATACAGGTTAATTCCAGTTAACAATCTTCAAACGCTCTACATAATTAGAAGATTGCATAAAAGTGGGGCTTTCCTACAAAACTAATGATTTCCTGGCATGGAAAAACCTTTCCCATACCATGTCTTGATGCAGGCCTATGCCTAGTCAAAGAGTGGAAAATTATCCCCATTGATGTTTAATCACTGATAACCTCACCTCCTAGACACCTGTACACTGACTGAACATTAGCAATTTTAGTAACACCTTCCAATACTGCATGTAATCCCTCTCTGCATGCTACCCAAGTTTAGGGTTACCAGACAGGGTGTAATGGTCATTTTTTTCTGTTTTCTTTTTTTTGGATGTGTACTCAAAAGCAATTTGTTTTCCCTCCACTGATCCTAGCACAAATAACTGCCCAATGTTCCTGTATTTTTCTCAGGATTTTCTCAATCGTTTCATGCTGCCTTTACTTGTGTTAACAGCTACAAAGCTGTTATCTTTTCATGATTTCTCACCCATGGATGTCTTTTTCTGAGTTCTACAAATGTACTGAGAAGACAAGAACCCTTCATGTTCTCCTTACACCATAGATGTATTTGGATCCTATGCACCGCCTGTTCAAGGTACTATTTTTTTTTCTTTTACTTGTTACATATTGACACCCCAAATTACACAATCCCCATGAAATGTCATTTAAAATAATTTTTATTACTGCTAGGGGCCTCAACAGCCCTTTTAAGAGATCAGCTCTACAAAGGGAGGTACAATCACCGCATAGAAATATCCTTTTAGTCTAAGAAACTCACTTTGATTCCTCAAAATAACTTGCATCAAAAACTCAAATATTTTGCTTGCACATTTATGGTTTGCACCACCATGAAAAAAAATAGTGTGTTAATTGCAATTAAGGAGTCTACTCCCTTTAAACTACTACAAGACATGCTGGACCCCTCGGGCTGCTTCATTATCCTGATATGTGAAATCAACATTGTAATGTACTGTCAACCTCCAAGCATCTAACACAAAGAAAATCCACTTATTACATTACTCAAAATGATAACTGCTTATAGTGGTGGTGGGGAGGCACCTGATCATAGATGGAGACTGGACTCATCAACTGGAAAAAGATCCCTTTACCAATCTCTCATTAAATCCTTACCTAAAAAATACCTACCGTATATAATGTGTTGTGTTTCCACAACAGATCTGAAAAGGAATACACCTATTTGAGATAGCACAATTAAAGAGTGAGAAATTTTCTCTCCGTTTCGTACCTGTTTTTAATCTGGTTGCATTCTCTGTCTCTTTTCCTTAAGAAATGCTACAGTTTATCATTGTTACGATACCCAAAACTGGAAAAGACCCTTCTTTCACTAACAATTATTGACCTATATTTCTGCTTAATACCAATATCAGACATCTTCTGAAAGTCTTAGCCCGCAGATTATTTCCAATTCTCTCTAAACCATTGGGGAGACAAGTCCCTGACGACACTAAATATTTTATTATTATTTGTGGGGTAGAACTAAAAAAAAAAAAACCTTCTCTGCTCTTCTCTCTGGATAAAAAAAATGCTTTTATAGCTGAACCCTTAGCATCACGAATATGATCCAACCCACACATCTTCTTTGTAAACCTCTATAGTCTGGAACACAAAATTAACCTGTTCACCAAACATGTTATCTTTATGGTCTCTAACCACAAACTTAAAACAAAATCCCAAATTTTGAACTTCCATATTCCTCCCACCCTAAAACCTCAAATCCTTAACAACTTCCCAGTCTCATCACATATCTAGGCATCCAAATCTCAGCCTCCAATAGTTGGAGCTGAACTACAAAAAAACTTATTCTCACCTTACCCCAGGAATTCAAACAAATACGATTATTTGGCCTCTGAAGAATAGGCAGAATCACCACAAAATTATAATTCTTCCCAGATTGCTTTTCCTATTCCACACTTTAGCTATTCCTTTCTATTTAACTATGAAGTTTTCCAATGAACATCTAAATGATTCAGAGAAGGATTGTCAGAAAGTGCTGTGGTCAGATGAGACCAAAATTAAGATCTTTGGCATTAACTTGACTCATCATGTTTGGAGGAAGAAAAATGCTGACTATGACCCTAAGAACACCACCCCTGCAGCCAAGCACACACGTTGAAACAGTATGCTTTGGGGCTGTTTCTCTGCTAAAGTACAGGATGACTTTAGGGGCCAATGGGCGGGGCCATGTATTGTAAAATCTTGAATAAGAACCTTCTTCCTTTAGTCAGAACACTGAAGATGGGTCGTAGATGGGTCTTCCAGCATGACAAAGACCCAAAACATACCGCCAAGGCAACAAAGGAGTGGCTCAAGAAGAAGCATATTAAGGTCATGGAGTTGCCTAGCCAGTCTCCAGACCTTAAGCCTATAGAAAATTTATGGGAGGAGCTGAAACTTCGAGTTGCCAAGCAACAGTCATGAAACTTTAAGGATTTAGAGAAGATATGCAAAGAAGAGTGGACGAAAATCCCTCCTGAGATGTGTGCAAACCTGGTAAAAAAAAGTATTTGATCCCCAACCAAAACATGACTTACTTGGTGAAGAAACTCTTGTTGAGAAGCACAGAGGTAAGACATTTTCTTGTAGTTGGTTACCAGGTTTGATACAAAAATTAAAAGAAAAATGTATCCTATCAGGCTTGTATCTTATGAATATGTAGATGAGGGGAGGAGAGCTCACCACAAAATCAAATATCAAAAATATTCCACACATAAAAAATGGCTTTGGCTCAACATCTCAAACCCAAAACAATTGAAATATAAAAAAAAGGGGATTTAAATATTGACAACGGTCATTGACTGCAATAATGAACTTTTATTGATTAAAATAACACGCAAACACAGTTGCATAAAACCAATTTTAAAAGAATGTTATGGGTCAGACGTGATGACCATGGATCTACTGAATAAAATATCATGTATATATAATATATTTCATTAATGATCGTGTTCTGTAGATATACTATTGATTGAACTGAGAGCTCTCAGAGAAGAGGGACAGACATAGAGAGTAAAGAGATATATAGGAAAAGGTGGCCACTAAAAAAAATGCAGCTGCTGTATTGATATATCTCCCCCCTGTTTGTTGTTCATCTTGTGTAAAACTATACTAAATAAGCCATGAAGATCCAAGTTATAATAAGAATCAAAGATGGACTGGTTGACATAGAGACAACCAAGTAGTGGTTTAACCAAGCCAGTTGCATATAAGCCATCCTGGATGAATATATATAGTTGTAGAGTGTTCAGGTCAGAAAAAAAGCAGCTGAATGTGATCCAGAGGAGGAAAATGTAATATAAGGACTGCCTATTGACGTGGATCCACTAATATATGTATAGACAAAAACATCCCTTATACATAAAGCTGCTTGGAGCTGTACATGCTCCTACTCGAATGGACATCAATAATGCAGATGCAAAAAGCAGGCACAATTCTCATCAATGGTGCAGAAACAAGGACCACACTTCAATACTTTGAACTAATGGAATGAAGTGTGGTCATCGTTTTTTCACCATTGATGGGAATTGTGCCTGCATTATTGATGTCCGTTTGAGTAGGAGCATATACAGCTCTTATCGGCTTTATGTGTGAGGGAGGTATCTGTCTATACATATGTTAGTGGATTCATGTCAATAGGCAGTCCTTATATTTCATTTTCCTCCTCTGGATCACATTCAGCTGCTTTTTTTCTGAGCGGAACACTCTACAACCATATATATTATAAGCTTATATCAGGAACTGGCATAGTGACAAATTACATTGTACCAAAAGATTAGTGTCAGTATATAAAGTCATAGTTAAACAATTAAACTTAAAGTGGTTTTAAAGGCTGAACGTTTTTTTACCATCATGCATTCTATACATGAAAGTAAAAAACCTTCAATGTGCAGCTCCCACCGCAGCCCTCTCAATACTTACCAAGCCCAATCTTGTTCCAGTGATGTGTATGAGAGCAGCGGCTCTCCCGAGTCTGTCTCTCCTAATTGCCTGAGAAATAGCAGCTGGAGCCATTTGCTTCTACTGCTGTCAATCACAGGAAGTGAGGAGAAAGGTGTGTGTGTGGGGGAGGACTGAGCCACACTCTGTCACAGAAGGGGTATTCTGTAAGTCACTTATACGAATCTGATGTTCGCAAGATTTTCAGTGTTTTTGGTAGGTGTAGTTCAGAGAAAAGAATAGAGGAAACAACAAATGAAGGAAAGAAAGAGAGGTAAAAAGAGAAAGAGGGAAAGGGAAAAAAATTAGGGGGGGCAGGGGGAGATGAAAAGGACCACAAGCCAGAAAGGGTTGCTAAGGGGACATCTCTTGACACAAAAAATGTAGTATAAGAGAGAGCCATTTAATACTGATGGTACTCATCAGAGAATTGCCTACCGGGCACTTATACCCCCTTCCTGCCAAGGCCAATCTTTCAGAGCTGACGCACTTTGAAAGACAATTGCGCCACTGTACCCATATTAAATGTTTTATTTATTTACACAAGTAGAGCTTTCTTTTGGTGGTATTTAATTGGCACTGGGTGTTTTATTTTTTGCGCTATAAACAAAAAAAGAACAAAAAATTTTAAAAAAAAGTTTTTCTTTGTTTCTATTATAAAATTTTGCAAACACGTAATTTTTCTTCTTCACTGATGTGCGTTGATGAGGCAGCACTGATGGGCACTGATGAGGTGGCACGGATAGGCAGCACTGATGGGCACTGATAGGCATCATTGATAGGCGGCACTGATGAGCTGGCACTGATGATGATGCACTGGGCAGCAATGATGGGTGGCACTGCTGGGCACAGGTGGGTGGCACTGATGGGCACAAGTGAGTGGCACTGATGGGCACAGGTAGGTGACACTGCTGGATGGCACTGCAGGGCACAGGTGGATGGCACTGATGGGAACAGGTAGGTGGCACTGCAGTGCACAGGTGGGTGGCACTGATGGGTACAGGTGGGTGACACTGCTTGGCACAAGTGGATGGCACAGGTGGGCGGCACTGCTGGGCACTGATCATCAGGGCACTGATCATCAGTACCCTGATGATCATTGCCTATCCCTTCACTGACAATTGCCGGTTCTTGGCAGTACTTTCCTCACGCTGTGAAAGCGTGAGGAAAGTGCAGTCGATAACCGGCAACTGTATTTACCTGGTGATCTGCTGTGTCATTGGACACAGCTAATCACGTGGTAAAAGGCCACCGTGATTGGCCGTTTACCATATCCCATGATCAGCTGTGTCCATAGGACACTGCAATCACCGGCAGTGCCTGGTGCGTGCCTCTGGGGCACAGGGGGATTGTGCTGAAATTACATCCATGGATGTCGTCCCAGAACCAGAGAACCGCGCAGTAGAGAACTAGTTAAATAGATCCCAGTAGAGCCATCCAGCCCTATGTTCCTCAGATGTATCCTATAGGGCAGAAGTAAATTGCTCCATGTGTTGTATATCATTCTCCCTGGCAACCCATTGTGTGACAGTAGGTTGGGACTGTTGTTCCCAAACACTAGGGATGCAGGCTCTTGTAGCACTTAGAAGTGATTCACGGTAGTGTTTCCTGGGTAGAGAAGCCAGGTTCAAAAGGACAGCAGCCGGGTTATCAGAGAGATATCTGTAAGTCATTTGATTATTCTACGGACCAGCTGCCAAAAGGGGGTACAACGGGACAGTTCCAAAATATGTGCAAAAGCACTTCTTTGTGAACTTTGCATCTCCAGCACAGATCGCTTTGTTGTGAAAAAGTTTTGCAAGAACAATAGGGGACTTATAACAGTGTGTCAGAATCTTATAAGTAATTTCTTGAATTTTTTGCTACAGATTTTGTATGCAAAGAATAGGATGCGGTCCTTTTGGTCATCCTACAATGTAATATTCAGGTCTCTTTCCCATTTGGTAAGGTAGGGTGGGACTTGTTGGAAATATATGCCCAGTAGAATTTAATAAGACATAGATAGGACCTTTCTAACTATACCCTTGCCTTGAGTTCTTCAAATGGTGTGAGTTGCTTATGAAATGAGATTGTCTTGGGCATTAAGCAGAGGAAGTGACTGAGCTACTGAGATCTCCACATTACCAAAGCTGGAGTTGTGTAGTCAGATGGTAAATCAGCAATGTGTACCCATTTGTCAGATCGCAAAAAATGTGCAGCTCGCATGAGTTCCTGACCAGACTATGTTTTGAAGACACTGTCTGTGAATCTCAGCCCAAACTCTGAGAGTCCTATTACAGGCGTCATGGGAGAGAGATAGCTCTATATTTCTAACATTTTGTAATATCTGGCAAGTAAAATAGGCCAAATCAAATGGTGGGCTTTGAGATCATGTACATTCTGCTTGCCAGCCTATGGAATTTCTGCTACGGGAGATAGTGTGGAGTCCTGCTGTAGTTTTTTAGCGGCATGTCTGCACCAATCCATTACTTTTGTCATGTGCACTGCTGTATAGTACAGGGCAAGGTCTGGAAATCCCATCCTTCTCTTAGGTTTACTCTAAATAGGTTAGCTCTGCTGATACTTTTCCATATAAATGTAACAAATGCAGCCCAGATCTAAAGAAGGCCTGGGGGATCCTGATAGTAACACTTGCAGCAAATTTAAGAGGCACAGCATGATATCTATATTAAGAACATTGTTCCTACCAAACTATGCTATAAATCTATTTTTAATGAGCAATAAAAAGGGATCTCCTTGTTTTACAACCTTCTAAACAATAATACGGACTTCAAAACTAACACCATGTGTAAATGGGAGATAGAATTGGGTGGGACCTATACCATATGTATATGAATAAAATGTTTTAACTCCACATACAAAGCTTTCCATTGTACAAATCATTGGGAACTATACCAAAAACCTTACATCACTGCTACCTCACCCCTTACAAACTCTCTAAACTATATCCAGCCCAGTCCCTGAGATAGTGGAGAGTGTGTGAGGAAATATGCTACCTCTCTCATGTATTGCGGTACTGCAAATCTATCCTTCATACTGAAACCAGATTTTCTCCCTTACCATCCATACAACCAGTATGCAAATTCCACCTGATCCAGCCCTCACCTACATAGGCATAGAGAGGCTCCCACCCAACTCATTCAACTACTCCTTGCAGCAAACCTTCACCTAGCTAGGAATATTCTTCCTTGACCTAATATAATCAATACTATAAGAAATCTTAATCATCAATGTGAAATGGAGAGATTACTGGCATTAAAAAGCCTGATGTATGAAAAATTTGTCTTGGTCTTTGTGTCTGCAGCATCATACATGTACAATTTAAAATGATATCTTATACAATTTATACCTTCTCAAATTGACTGGTATTTGTTGAAGCACCCTCTGGGTCTACTGTTATATTTCCTCCTATACTCCCTCCCCTACCTGCTTCTCGATACTGATTTCCCCTTCCCCTCCCCTTCTGTGGCAACTGTAATTTACTGTTCTTGTTCAATGCTATACCTTATTCATTGAATTGAATTTGCTTTTGTAACAACATGCTCTCATTGTTTACACTTTGTTCTTTTTAAAGCTTCAATAAAAAAACCTATTGAGCATTAAATCTGTGTGTCAATGGATGCATGCAGCTTTGCACAGGGGGAAGACACATGCATGAGTGTCACCTTAGTACCTGGCCAGTTAAAGGTGACACCTGTAAATAGATGGGGGTCAGTGGCTTAGGGACCATTTGGAGGAGAGAGCAAATGACAATGTCATCTAACGTAAATATAGTGCTCTTGTTAAAAAAAAACTTAAAGAGTTTAATGTCACTTTAAATATAGCTCAGAAAATGATATGTAGAAAATATATGTAAAAGGTGAACTGCAGCTTTTACTTTCAAACTGGCATCTTTCAAATAAAACACAAATACAGCTTTTATGCTTGCCAGGGAACATCAGACTACAGGCTTGAGATCTCTAGTCTGACTGATAACTTATATCTCTAGTGGCTGTGCCTGAAGGGCCCTATAAAATCATGATTGCTACAAGGAGAGGTATCCAATGTCTGTGAGAACTTTAAAATGAAACTTTGATAATAAGTACAGATATTTTGGTTGCTAACAAATACATTTTTTTTGGTTAAATAGCTCAAATAATTTTATAAACAAATTATAAAATGTTCTGAAAACTAATATTCTATTTCTATACAATATTTCTTTGTTGTTCTGCTTTCGGATAGCAGTCAGAAACACTTAATGTAAATACAAGCTATAAGCATACAGATCTAAACAAAAAATATCTTTGGAAACTTGCAAAATGCAAAAGACTTGGATTGTGTTTTTCAACTGGCCTTCTGCCCCCAGAGACATTGTTTATAATTCAATCAGCACAAAAGTTATTCCATGTAAACCTAACTAAAATGTTTTATTTTTCAAATGCTTATCCAATCAAGCCAGCTAAAACATACACTAGCTTAGAAGTAATTTTACAAGATACATTCTAAAATCATTTCAAAATTAGAATAAGGCATACTGATTTCCAGCTATCAAATAAAATGAACAATATCTTAGAATGGAATGTGCTTTTTACTATTCAGCACACCAAATTACCATTATCCCAATTACTAGTACCTGCACTGACTTTTAAAATATTAAAATAACCAAAGACAACTGCATTATATAAAAAAAAATAAGATTATTCAAATTATAGAATTAAAATAAGCACAGAAGGAGTCCCTGTAAGTACAAGTCCCCCGCTTGCCCAGTGGAAAAGATCCACTGTTCCTGTGCTTGAAAACACTTCCAATAATACCTTCTCTGAGCATGGTTCAGGACAAATTTGCCTATACCTACTATAGGTACAGCTTGTAGAAACTCTGAAGGCCACAAATTACAGCACTCCACAGCATATTATGGTCATGTACATTTGGACTTGAAAAAGTAAAACTGTATGCATTATAAGAGACTGACTCAGTCCTGAAAAGCATTCAGGCTGGTTATTAGCATAGCAGAGAGGTTACAGGCTTATGGGCCTCTTTCTGTTGAAATACTAGCCTGTACCTGCCTTCTATGCCAAAATGCCAAATAGCAATCAATAGAGTAAATTTGCGCAGGTGCCTGCAACCCTCTTACCAAATGGGTGCTTTAAAACAAAGGGTTCTTTGATATAAAAGTCAAACAGTGAAAGACATTTTCTAATTAGCTGCAATGTTTTGCTGTGCTTGCAACATTCTTACACAAATTAATCTATGAGTAACATGTATATTGAATCATGAGTAATACTCATGGATTATGAACAATAGGGGCAAGCATTTAATATTCAGTTGCTCACCTCTAAGATTTCACATCTGCTTTCTGAAAAATTAGAAAATTGGACTTACCTGTAATTCCTTATCTTGAGGTACAGAACACAACACATGACTTGTATACATTGGCTCATATTTGCAGCCTACCTTCAGGTGAATAGACACAGCCAAAAAATATTGCTAGGGCCACTCCCAGTGCACACTCATATAGTCCTGCCCACTCCAGGAGACTCTAGTTTTTTACTAAAGAAAAACGTGATCAAAACAGAGGGGAGGAGCCTGTGTGCTATACTGTCTACATAAGGAATTTACAGGTAGGTAAAAAATCCCTATTATCTTAATTGTACAGTTCCGGACTTGCATGAATTGACCATCTGAAGTACCCAAACAGTAAACTTAGGGGTGGGCAACAACATTGTAAAACACAACTGCTAACAGACTTACAAAAAAGTGTTTAAAAACCTCAAAATATTGAACTTGAAGCACATTGTTGTGGAAACTTAGAGAATATGTGAACAGAGGACCAGATGGCAGTTTTGCAAATCTGAGATTTAGATGCTTGATGCTCAAAAACCCAAGAGACACTCACAGCCCTGGTGGAATTATCATCCTCAAAGTGCAGTGTAGTACTGTATGTGCTTTACTAATTGATCTACACACAATATCAAAATGATCACACAATATTATTTTAGAACCACAAGCTAACACAGTATATCTATCTATCCATTCAGTCATATCTGACCCTTGGCGAATGCATGGACCGTCACTCGTAAGTGACTTTTTCCATGAATTCTTTTAGCAATTATTTTTACAGGGTAGGTTGCCAGGTCTTTCCCCAACCCCTATCATGCAGGAGATCCCGCGTGGCCAGGGATGAAACTAGGACAATTTAGACAGGAGCCAATTAACCTACCAGCATGTCTTTGGAGCGTGGGAGGAAACCCACGCGAACAGAGGGAGAACATGTAAACTCCATTCAGGAGGCGCCATGGTTGGGAATCGAACCCATGACCCAATTACTGGAAGGCAGAAGTGCTAACCACTAAGCCACTGTGCCGCCCCGTCCTTCTCAAATTTATGAAACATAAATTATAAAGTTGAAAATCTTCACAAATCTTTCATGTAAGCATGCAACATCACTGGTGATTTATTTGTGCTCCCTACCTTCCACCATATGCTTTCATCTCTGCTTTTGACCTACAGTATATGTCAATATAGAGTAACATGCACCTTCCCCTTTAAGTGGTACAATCCTATACATTATGCCAGATGGGACCATCCACTGCCAGATGTAAATTGGAACCTCTCTTGTTATTATAGAACCTTTCTCATGAATATGGTTTAAAAATGAGCACTCTTCCACCTTTGTTTTTAATAGTTTAAAAATATTTAAAGGTCATAATGTTTTCCATTTAAAAACATTTAGTTTTTATTAAAAAACTATAACTTACTCTAATGCATATATATATATATATACAGTACGTACTGTGTTAGCACATGGTTTTAAAATGTGATCATTTTGGCATTGTGTGTAGATCACTTATGGAAGCACAAAAGGTACTGTGCTGCCCTTTGATGATGAAAAAAGACTTCAAGTTATGGCAAAACATGAGTGAGCATCAGTTAAAGCACACATTTTGTTAGGCAAATTGGTGGTTGCACAGAAGGTTTTTTTTAAATTATTATTTATTTATAATAGCCCTGGTGGAATAAACTCTGAACCTTTTCCTTTAGGGTGTAGTGCCTGGAATTAAGTTGTCTGATCCATCTCACAATTGTAGATTGGGAAGCAGGATCTCCTCTATGAAAACCTTGAGGAAGAACAAAAAGGGGCCCTTGAGAAGGAGTCTTGAGAACAGAGGATATGGCTACCAGGTAGACCCTGAAAGCCCTAACCACATCTAAGACGTGTAGGGCAATTGCCTTGCCGTGTTTCGGAGCAGGATAAGGGAGAATAAAGTCTTTAAGAGGTGGAAAGAAGAGACCATCTTAGGTAAAAAAGGAATGTTTCGGTCTCAAGACACCCTGTGAAAGACCTGCCAGAAATATACCTAACAGACAGCCTAGGAGACATAATGGCAACTGGGATAACAACTTTACATGTGAGGTCATCCATGTTTCCAAATGGAGGCCTCTAGAGGACAGGCAACTCAAGGTTAAGAACCCAAGGTGACACTGGAGATCGAATTAGGGGATTTGTATGAGCAACTTCCTGGAGTCTTGATTATGGATTGTGAATCAAGAGGCTTCTGGAGGAGAATGAATACAGTAGAAACCTCCCCCTTGAGGGTATTCAGGGTCAGGTGCTGGTCTAGACCAGACTGAAGACCAAAATATGGATGATAGAGTTTTCCTTAGTGTTCAGCTATCTGTCTTCTCACCATGGAAAGTAAGCCATCCATGTGCAACAGTAAATCATGGGGGAGTTGATTTTCTTGTTCTGATAATGGTGGAAATAACTTAGAATTTAAAACTTGGGATTCAATAGTTTGTCCACCAGATGTCTGTGTGTATGTCTGTGTAGCACATCCTTTTGGGCCAATTTGGTGCATGGAGAATCACGGGCATCCTTTACTCCTCTATCTTGAGCAGCAGTTGAGGAAGGATCTTCATCAAAGGGAAGGCATAAATCAGTTGGATTTTTTTACGAAAACTTGTAAGCTGCTGTAACTTGCACACTCTACCCTTTATGAATAAAGTACTTTTATTGGGAGAACAAGTTGCAGGCTCTTCACTTTATACTCTTATGCTGTTTAAAGTGCCAGGAAGACACTGTGAGCTTTGGAGCACCGTTGGACTACTTCCAGGGGAAATCAACTTAGGTGTACATTTTCATTTATAAACCAGCTTGAATTCAGTCCAAGGAGTCATTTACTGTGAAGGCTAGAGGATTCCTGGTCCTGGCTATGAATAAGTTCAGCTTGTTGTTGATGCATATCAGAGCTCATTCACTGTGGATGAATTAAAGGCTGTTTGGCTCTTTACTTTACAGCGAGGGACTGTGTGTATGTGTCCCTCACATCTATACGTTTGATATATTGCTTCAAACTTAGAGGTAACTTGTTTCTGAGTATCTCAGCTTATGATGTAATACTAGATGGATTGCCCCTCTTGGATATCAGTAATTCAGATTTACATTGTGGTCTTTTTTAGGCCTATTCTACTCTACATCATTAATCCACTTTAGTTGGATTATTATGCTGATGCTGGCGACTACCCACTGGCACCTCGGACACCTTTTTTATCTGTGTGATTGTGTTGTCCTTGGGGTTTTCTGTCGGCCCATTGCCTAATTGATGCGCCCCCACACCCGACAGTGGGATCCCTCGTCCTCTGGTTGCGTAGAGGGTTCTGGCTGCACTGTGGAGTCCTTTATCACACAACAATGCACAATGCCTAACCATGCAGTTGCCTTTAGGCGATACCTATGCTGTATTTTCGTTTGCTTTTCTATACATGTTTATTGTTTAAGTCTGTTCATTATTCATAGATGCCTTGCTTCCCTTGAAGAAGTGACTCCAATTGCAAAACATTTTGGGTGTCTTCTATACAGCTTGGACATTCCCCACCCTCTGAAAGAAGTACACTATATCCACCATCCAGGGGTGGACTGACAACTCATGGGGCCCCCGGGCAGTAAGAGATAATGGGGCCCCCTGTTCCCCCGACTACACTCAAGCCACACCCACACAACACCCTACCTACATATTGCAGCTCAGCTGCATAGAAGGGGCATTTAAATATTTACTGCAGCAAAGTCTGCGTGAATGTTCCCAGCTTCGTTCCATAGAAACCACTGGACACTTCCAGGTTTAAAGATGGCTGTTGGGGAAGTGAAAGAGAGAGGGGAGAGAGAGTGTGAAAAAGAGGAGGGGTGAGAGAGAGAGAGGAGTGAGAGAGAGAGAGAGGGGGGAAGGGGTGAGAGAGGTGGGGTGTGTTTTAAATTGCACAAAAAATTGGGCATGGCTTAAAGGGGTGTGGTTAAATGAGGTAATGTTAAATAGGGAATGTACAGTGTGGAGTATATGACAGTGGGTAGTATGTACAGGGAGAGGAGTGCTGAGTGTATGGCTGTGGGTAGTATGTGTAGGATGGTGTCAGTAGGTGGTGTCAGTAGTTCTTCATTTTTATTAGTATTATTTTATTTTTTTTACAATGTTATGATTTTTTTTACAAATTAATGTTTTATTAGGTTTATAATTTTTTTTCAAAATGCTTTTGTGTGGCCAGTGGATGGTGTCAGGAGAGCAAAGGTGTGGGTGTCAGAATTTTGTAATTTTTATTGTCTAATTTGTAATTATTTTTTACAATTTATTTCTGTATTATTTTTTTCACAATGATTTTGTGAGGGCAGTGGACAGTGTCAGTAGGGAGTGAACAGGGAGCACTAGTATATGTTGGTCTGTCATTAGATTGGATGAATAAACAGAACCTGTACCCCCTTATATTGGAAGGAAGGGAATGGATGGAGAGAAGGAAGGAAGGAAGGAAGAAAGGGGAGGGAGGGAATGGATGGAGGGAGGAAGGAAGGAAGGAAGAAAAGGGAGGGAATAGATGGAGGGAGAGAGGAAGAAAAGGAAGAGAAGGAAGGGGAGGGAGGAAGGAAGGGGAGGGAGGAAGGAAGGGGAGGGAGGAAGGAAAGGGAAGGGGAGGGGAGGGGAGGGAGGGAGGGAGGAAGGAAGGAAGGAAGGAAGGAAGGAAGGAAGGAAGGAAGAAAAGGGAGGGAATAGAATGAGGGAGGAAGAAAGGGAAGAGAAGGAAGGGGAGGGAGGAAGGGGAGGGAGGAAGGGAAGGGAGGAAGGAAGGAAGGAAGGAAGGAAGGATGGAGGAAGGAATGAAGAAAGGGGAGGGAAGGGAGGAATAAAAGGGAGAGAGTGAGGGAGGGAAGGAATGGATGAAGGAAGGAATGAATGGATGGAGGAAGGAATGAAGGAAAGAAGGAAGAAAAGGGAATGGATAGACAAATGAAGGGAGGAAGGGAATGGATGGAGGAAGGGAAATGAATGGAGGAAAGAATAAAGGAAAGGGAGAGAAGGAAGGATGGAAATGAAAGGAGGGGAGGGAGGAAAGAATGAAGGAAGGGAGGTGATAGAGGAAGGAAGGAATGAATGAAGGGAGGGAGGAAGGGATAAAGGAAGGATTAAAGGAAGGGGAGGGGGAAAGAAGGAAGGGATGATTGAAGGATGAGGAGGGAGGGAAGGAAAAAATAAAGTCAGGGTATAGAGGAAGGAATGAAGGTAAGGAAGAAATGGGAGGGAGAGAATGGAGGAAGGAAGGAAAGAAGAAAATGGACGGAGAAAGGAATGAAGGAAGGGGAGGGAAGGAAGGAGGGGAGGGAAGAAAGGAGGGGATGGAGGGAGGGAGGGAGGAAGGAAGAAAAAGGAGGGATGAAATGAAGGAAGGAAGGAAAGAAGGGGAGGGAGAGCAAAAGTAAGGGAGAGAGGGAAGGAAGGAAGGAAAGAAAGAATGAAGGGAGGGGATGGAGGAAGGAATGAAGGAAGGGAGGAAGGCAGGGAGGAAGGAAGGAAGGAAGGAAAGAATGAAGGGAGGGGATGGAGGAAGGAATGAAGGAAGGAAGGGAGGAAGGAAGGAAGGAAGGAAAGGGAGGGAGGGAATGGATGAAGGAAGGAAGGAAAGAAGGGAGGGAAGGAACGAAGAAAAGGGAGGGAAAGAATGGATGGAGGAAGGAAGGAATGAAGGAGGGGGTGGGAAGGAGGAAGGAAGGAAGGAAGGGAAGGGAAGAAGGAGGGAGGGAGGGAGGAGGGAGGGAGGGAGGGAGGGAGGAGGAGGAAGGAAGGAAGGAAGGAAGGAAGGAAGGAAGGAAGGAAGGAAGGAAAGGGAGGGAATGGATGAAGGAAAGAAGGAAAGAAGGGAGGGAAGGAACGAAGAAAAGGCAGGGAAAGAATGGATGGAGGAAGGAAGGAATGAAGGAGGGGGTGGGAAGGAAGGAATGAAGGAAGGAAGAAGGGAGGAAGCAATGAAGGAAATGAAAGGAGGGATGGGAGGAAAGAATGAAAGGAGTGGAGGGAGGAAAGAATGAAGGGAGGGGATGGAGGAAGGAAGGAAAAGGGAGGGAGGGAATGGATGGGAAGAAGGAAGGAATGGATGAGAGAGAGGGAGTGAGGGAGAGTGGGAGTTAGGGAGAGTAGGAGGGAGGGAGGGAAAGAGAGAGGGGGGAGAGCAGGAGAGAGGGAGGGGGAGAGAGGGAGAGAGGGAGGGAGGTGGAGAGAGAGAGAGGGGGGAGGTGGAGAGAGAGGGGGGAGGTGGAGAGAGAGGGGGGAGGTGGAGTGAGAGGGAGGGAGAAAGAGAGAGGGAGAGAGAGAGGGGGAGAGAGGGGAGGAGAGAGGGGGTAGGGAGAGGGAGAGATTGAGAGAGAAGAGAGGAAGGGAAGAAGGAAGGAAGGAATGAAAGGAGGGATGGGAGGAAAGAATGAAAGGAGGGGAGGGATGAAAGAATGAAGGGAGTAGATGGAGGAAGGAAGAAAAGGGAGGGAGGGAATGAATGGAGGAAGGAAGCAAGGAATGGGTGGGAGAGAGAGAGGGGAAGGGAGGGAGGGAGAGAGAGGGGGGAGGGGAGAGAGGGGGAGAGAGGGAGGGGGAGAGAGGAAGAGAGAGAGGGGGGTAGGGGGTGAGAGAGAGAGGGGGTGGAGGGGAGAGAGAGGAGGGAGGGAGAGAGAGAGGGGGAGAGGGGGGGAGAGGGGGGAGAGGGGAGGAGAGGGAGGGAGGGAGGGAGGGAGGAGAGAGAGGGGGGAGTGAGAGTGGGAGGGATAGGGAGAGAGAGAGAGGTGAGGAGAGGGGGGAGGAGAGAGAGAGAGAGGAGGGGGAGTGAGAGGGGAGGGAGAGAGAAGGAGAGAGGGAGGGAGAGAGGGGGGGAGAGAGAGAGTACATTCAGAAGCATCACAGAGCTGCTGGCTGATCTGGACAGGAGAGGCAGAGGCATCCTCTCTTCCCTGCTGTGCCGTTGAGGATGGGGGGAGGGCTGGACACTGTCAGAGAGACGAGGCATCAGAGACCTGCGAGGGGGGAGGGGGGAGCATAGGGGGGCCCAGGAGGGAAATCCGATGCACAGTCAGGGATGATCGGTGCAGTGGAGGGACAGTGTCAGCAACGATCTCCCTGCATGGATTTCAACAAGGCAGCTGGAAGCCTCCCCTCCCGTCATCTCAACGTCATCTGGGTTGGGATCTGAGACTGATTTCCAGAAAGGTTGAGTAAAGATGGTGGCAGGGGCGGACTGACCATTCAGGCATTCGGGCATAGCCCGAGAGCCTGGGGTCAGTAGGGGGCCCATGAGAGGATCACTGTCCAGTGACAGTGTGGGGAGAGGAGGAGGAGGCATCCTCTCCAAGCGTTAAGGGTCGTTGGCCAGCGGAGGAGGAGGTGGTGGTGGTGGTGGGCAGTGGAGGAGGAGGCAGTTTGTTATGGTTGGCTGGTGGGGGAAGACAGTCTGTATGTCAGTGTGCAATGCAATTTTAAAACTTATGCAAGATATGTTTTTACTTCTTGTGTACTGAGTCTATGTGCCTAAAAAGTCCATTAGCTATTTTTTCCTCCAATAGCAAATAAACATGGCAGCAATTGCTGGCTACAGTGATAGACTTGCAAGAATATATAAGGCCCTTAATGCTGTAGGTAACTCCACATTTCTTGGGGAAAAAAATAGAAATTAAAAACAATTATATAGCATATACAATTGGTACACAAGCCATATTGTAATTTAATGTTATTGAAAAATGACCTTTTCTTTTTAAATTACAGAACAGTAATGTTAAAAATATGAAATTCATTGCAATATGGCAAACTGGAGGCATCTGTACACAGTCCGTACAGAGAATAGTCCCAGAAATGTAATTTCCGGCTTGGTTAAAAACTCTGCACTCTGCACAAGATACGATACCAGTCAGCACTCAGCCTGTGCTGAGTGCTGACTGGTCTTCAGCTGTTCCCCGTTTCCTGCTCGTTCCTGTGTGATTTCCTTGTTGCTGACCCGGCTTATTCCTGACCTGACTCTGATTACTCTCCTGCTTGATACTTGTTCCTGACTTCGGCTTTGCTCCTGACTTTGGCTTGCTTTTGATTTGGTACCTCGCTGTCCGCCCGTTGATGACCCTGGCTATTTCTTTGACATTGCTTCTGTCTCCAATCCCAGCTTCCTGTCTTACTCTGGTGCACACCTGGTGACCTACCATACCAGCTCTGCATATCACTACTGTTCCTGAATCGGAGGTTCAACAGTCTTCCAAAGTCTCCAGCTGCAGGAGCTGAAAACACCTGCTGGCGCTCTTGTCCCCCTGGTCCCTAGACACCCTCTGTTCCACTTCCAGTGGGGTCAGAGCTAGTGACACAAGTGAGGCCGACCTCATCATTTCAGTCTCCAATCAGGTACGTGACACTACCCACCTCCACCTAAGAACTGTACTTGAGTCACCTCCATCAGATCATTCTTTGCAGATATTACCTTTTGTACCACCTCTTCCTCCCTTTAGATTGTAAGCTCCATGAGCAGGGCCCACCAATTCCTTCGAACTGTACTGTATCGAACTGTACTGTAATTGTACTGTCCCCTTTTATATTCTAAAGCGCTGCATAAACTGTTGGCGCTATATAAATCCTGTATTATAATAAAAATAATAATAATAATTTGTAGTGTTTCTGGCCTCTGGAAACTGAAGGTTATAGAAGTTCTAAGAGTTTTTCAAAGAATTTAAATACAGTGGCTGAGAAATCTGCTCTTGTCAGACAAGTTGCATAGTGCATTTCTGAGAAGGTGATAGAGTCAGAGAACAGAAGTGGTGTCATAAATGGACATTGCTCTGGTACAGGGAACACCTATCATTCTCAGCATCTCAGCAGTGGTTTGAGTTTCCTTTGCACCTGTTATGCCTTTCACACACGATTCACCATTGCTAAATGAGGGTATCCCCAACAGAGTACTTGTGTATTGGACTGGATGGGGCTTTGAGTGTCTGACTTCAAGAGCCACTATAATCAAAGTACTGACCATGTTTCTGTGGCTTAATGTCTTTAGCAGATGTCAGTAGAAGTGCAGCAACATCCTGGATGCTCTTTCAGTGCAAAGGTGTATGGGAATACATCGTCTATGAGGCATGACACATACACCTCCTCCTAGTCTAGCTAGGAGGAGAAAAAAGATAAAATTTAAACTGCTTGCACAGAGAAAGGTTAGAGACAAATATAAAAGGGGTTTGAAGTAAAACAAACACCCAATGTATCTACCTTTAAAACCACATTGTGTACTATGCACTGCCTTTTATCATAATAAAAGTCAGGAACTGGTGTAAACACTTAGGGAAACCGGTCTTGCGTTATCACCCAAATTTGGTCTGCTAGAGCTCCAGGATTGGCCAGTCACAGTGGAAATACCTATGATGAGGTCCTCCAGGGTCTGGGAGCCATGGAAATGGATCATGTCCCTGAACTTGTATAGCACACTGCGTCTAACTACACATATTGTACTTTATGTCAAGGAAAGTGCCTAATGCAGGCTCCAGTGTCCAAAGCAAATTTTAAAGGCTGGCCTTACACATTGGGGTCTAAATATGGTCCCTTAGGTACACATTGAGGTTGACAGATCCAAATACTGCTAGATAGCCCATGGTAATAAGCAGTTTTATCCTGATGAAGTGTCAGAAGAAAAACATTTAATGGGCTAAAAAACAAAAATACTTCTAAAGTGGAGAACAATTCCATAACCTAAGGACATTAGCAAAAACTGCTGGAGTCTCACAGAGTAGGTCAAGCTGAGTGTGTTCTAGGGGCGGACCTAGCAAATTTTTTGCCAGTGTTCATTCGCCTGCATACAACCTATGGTCTTTGAATACATGTCCTGTGTTCTGTACCGTACAATTAAGATAGATATTTGAGCGGTTACAACTTGCTTATCATTCTGCATCACAAGTGGGCTAGTTCCACTGGTATACAATTATTTGTACTCAGCATACAGTATGTAGATATGCAGACCCTGCATTTCTAAAAATCTAGTTTTATATTAAGATATGTTATTTAATTACAGGCAATGAAATGTAATAAGTGAAATATCTAGTATTTGCTGTGGAAAAAAAAATTTAATTTCTTGTTTTTTTCACCATTCTACATAAAAATTGTTAGCTCTTGATGTTTTAGTTATAGACCATTTTAAGTATTCAGGTTGGTTGAAATGATTGCAAAATGCAGCATAATGACAAGCAGTTGGCAAATATAAAAAATGTATGAGCTCTACTGCCGGGAGAGACTTAAAAATCAATGTAAATGCTCAATGGGCTAGGTCATTTATGAGGGTTAAAGATGTTTCTCACTTGGGCACAATAGTATTAATACATGACTGTGACTTACTGGAGGATCATAATCTTCAGCTGTAACTGTAACTATCACCGTGCCCTTTAGGGCATCTGGAGCCACCATTCCCCAGTAGAGTGCTCGACTAAACACAGGCGTGAAATCATTCATATCCTGAAAAACACAATTAAAAACAGTATTTGTTTATTTTTTCACAGTAGATGTGAATTACATTACAGACTAAACAATGTGATTTCCAAAGAATATTCAGTCATCTTCCCTTATCGTAGTAAGCCTGCAGTTCTCCCAATCCTATTGATAAAATGTAACATAAATCCCATGAGAAAAAAATCAACAAATTCAATACTGTTTAAATGTGGCATGGAGTACAGGAAAATCTTCCTGCACATTCAGAAAATAAACTTTTGAGGCCAACATGTTCTGTGTACAACAAACTAATATGGTTGAGGAATAGACACTTTTTAAATGATACACTGAAATTGGAATATTTAGATGAACCATAGTAATCTTACATCAAATCTAAGGGCTATAAAGTACAATTATTGCATGCATCCCATGACAATCAATTAGATTTGGGGTAGTAAAAAGGAAATCAAGGTAAAAATAATATTTGGTTGTGTCAAGGTGTGCACTATTTTGTTAAATTACCTTGATCATGTATAGACTTGTGATAAAGTATGCTTTTCATACTGCTTTATTATGCTTTATTTTCCCATTCAACCATCAAGAATATAAAGTAGATAATGATTTCAGCTATGTATTTACAGTATTTTTGGCAAGCAATTCACTAAAGGGAATAGCATGCAATATAAAAATCACAAAACATACATTTCAGAAATATTGCATGAAATAATAAGAGTCAGTTCATCAAAGTAAAATATTGAATGTTAGGTAAATACTGCACATTTGTTTAAAATTTTAATTAAATACCACAAAAAATTTAATACATCATTAAACACACACATCCTTTATTTATCACCTGGTGCAGTAGGCTGGTATTTTAGTAATGCCCATAACAATAATACCAATGACAGGAACTCTGCACTGGCCAGTAAGTTAAAAGTATGCAATGTATCAGTGTGAAAATATTCTACTCTAAGCTCAGGAAAGAAAATAAATTGTAAGATTTCACCAGAGGGAGATTGTTCTGTGGCTGAAAGCACCCTAGAATGTTTTCTTAGTTTCACAGTATTTCTATGTGCAGTCATTTACAGAACTATCTTCCTCTGGTGCAGTACTAGCATAGAAAAAAAACAATGCTAGATTTAAGTGCTAAATATTGAAAAACATAAATATTGAACACATTTGTTACTTAACGCATGTTTTTTAATGAATTGACTATTTTTTAGATAAATACAGCATGAATTATTTTAAGTCGAAAATAGCATGCGGTGTTAATTGACTCCTAAGTCTCTTTCAGCCAAAGCTATCATTAGTAAATTATGTATAATCCATGCACTGTACATGTATTGTTGCTGACATTTCTGGAAAAATTGGAAGCATACTTTCCTGCCGTAGAAAAAAATGTTCATCACATGGCGAATTTGTGTGCTAAATTGTGTGCTGCTCCCTGCTTGTGAGGACATTCTGTGATAAATGGTACCACCTGAGTAATGGGGGTTCTATGTACATAACCAACAATGTGAGTCAAACAGAGAAACAGCTAACATGTAAAATGTACTTATTCACATACCATTCAAATCATGGGGAAAGGGAATATAATTTGTTATTTAAAATATTTTTCTTGTAAAACATTCACAGAACTATTTTCTGGCTAATTATTTAAATGCACTGGTATTTAAGAATAATAAATTCCCTAGAAAATGTGCTCATATTACAAAATTAGAATCTTTGAATCTAAATCACTGTTTATACACCCCCCCAACCCTTTTGAGTAAAAAGAAACTCAATTAAAACAATTCAAACTACATCCTATCTATATTTGCATACTTTTGGAAGAGATACTCCTGACCCCATTGGGAGAATTTTATCTCACTTTCTATACCTCTTGCAGCCTATGTCACCTGGACAAGAACTAAAGGTAGCAGATATCATCAGGACAGAATGTCACAGACAGTAATAATGTCCAGACACAGAGTTTAACTCTTTCCATTTTACTTGAATATTTAGCAATTATCACATACAATATTTGTGGATGTTTTTTTGTATATTGTATGCAATAATAAAAAAGCCAATTCTTCAAAGGAAAATATTACATATTAGTAAATTTTACAAACTACGTAAACATGTGCAGTAAATACCACAATAAAATAGAGAATAAATTAAAGCCAATTTACTAAACACAATGCTATTTATCTCATGGTTTAGGCAGTTAATATTTTAGATATATAGAAAATACCAATGAGGAGAACTCTGTGCTGGTCAGTAGGGCCTCATGCACACTGGACATTTTGCTGTCTCTCCTAGATGCCTTTCATTCTGGCAGTGGCATTTTGTCAGAAAAAAAAAACTCCTAGACTGCTGTAAACATGTGTAACCTGTTCAGGTGCATTTAGGATTGTCAAGCACTTGGGCGTTAGTTCATTTCACTGGCTAAAATAATAATTTATTCTGGCCATTGAAATAAATTAACACTCAAACTCTAAATATATCTAGCACACACACATTTACACACATTACACTTGTTTACTTTTTTTTCTGTCAAAACGCCACTCTTCCTGGACGAGCTGGCAAGTTTTTTTTTTTCGCCTCTAAACGCCCATGCCTCTAGACTCTTCTAACTGCCTATATGTGCCTAAACACGTAGACTACCATTTAGAGGCATTTAGAAGCAGAAAAAGAAATGCCAGACACCCTTAGGAGCAGCATTGAAAATGCATAAAAGAAAATGATGTCTCAGTGTGGTAATGTTATGCCCTTACCTAAGGAATATAAATAGTTTTTAACATTGCAATAGAGGGAGACCACTTTGTAAATGAAGGCACAATAGAATGTTTTCCTAGTTTTTCAGTATTCCTGTATGTCTCTATGGTTAAACGTTAGCATGTGAAAAAAATGTAAAAAAAAAATGTAACATTTATTCCTTAAATAATGATTAAAATATTTTTTGTAACAAACTATCTACTTTTGAGCTAAATACAGCATGAGTTATTCTAAGGCAAACAATTCATATGATATTTATCTCTTAGTGAATTGACCTCCCAGTTGGAAACATTTCCCAATATTTTCTTGTTAGAATGCATAAATATCCAATAGCTCATTTTAAATATACTAAACAAAGCACCACACAAATTAAATATAATAATAATAATCAATAAAATAAAAAAAATAAATAAATAAATAAATAAATAGCAAAAAACTGAAACCAGAAACTGCCTTCATAGCTAGTATATTTATTAATACAAATACCTGAATAGTTATACACATTTAAAAACCATGGTAACAATCCCCATTAAAAAAAACTTTGATCTGCTGTGAAAATATATTATCAAATGGACCCCATTGAGCATATGTGCATATGAAATCAACTCTGATAATTCTAAAGAAGAATTTTGCAGACCGCTTTATTTGTTGAAGAACTCTTGTAAACTCAGTGGGGGACATTTATCAATGTATCATTCCTCCTTTGCTGCTCTGACGTCACACTGCAACTGAATGCATCTATTTGGAATGAAATCTGTCTCATCTTCAGTAATAATTCTGCCTCAGAACTTTGCAATTTGTTGCACTTGACTGCCCATGAATACAGATGCACAGGTCTGAAACCTGTCACAGAGACTTTGCTGAAGGAGACACAACATGATTTGTGACTGATTGTGCCACATAATGGCTTGATAGATGTCCACCAGTGAGAACTGTATCATGTTGTTACTAGCAACAAGTTTGTGCATCATAGTTATACCCGGGAAAAAGTTGACATCTGCAATGAGAAGTTTAGGGAGGATTTAATAGTAGCAACAATTCTGTACAGTATAACTATGCTTGTAAATAAGCTTGAACTGACAGAGGAAAGTGTTTCCACTTATTAGTAGAATCTTCTATGAACATATTTCACAATATATATAGATCTGCGGCTTTGCGAATTCACTGAGAACTAGATGACATTGTCATTAGCAACAAGTTTTTCACACACATCACATTTATTAAAGAGATTTTGTGTACATCTGGTCAAGTTATATCCAGAAAAATACACGTGTAGATTGGTGTGTGTTTATGGCTGCCCTGACATCATGAACTAGAGATTTGTTGAATGATGCTGAACTAAGCAGCTCATGTGGATTTGAATATATTGATGTGACCCACTTATAGGGGTTGATTTACTATAGAGCAAATAGGTTACTCACTTGAAGGAAATTTTCCCCAGAGCTTAGTGAATGTGGCTAAGCAGTAACATTTCAATTTGCAAAGAATATCCAATCACAGGCAAAACAAAAAAAAATGGAAAAAAAATTAAAAAAAAACATTATTTTTGCTTGCACATGATTGGATGATGGAAGAAAACAGGGCTTCACCTCCTTCACCAACATCCCTAAAATAAACAGTTTATTTGCCTTTAGTAAATCAAGCCCATAGACTAATGACAGATATTTTTTTTCTTTATGTAGACATGCTCATTGAATTCCATTTGAACTCAGCATACAGTGCTCAGCATAAATGAGTACACCCCAATAGATGTGTCTGAAAACCTTTACTTTTTTTCAGAATCAACATTTTCAATGGGACACTATACTACAAAATACTGCCACAAATGTGGGCCATTGATTGTAAACAATATTTGTTCATTTGCACACACAAAAAAGTATTTTTCCTAACAAATTATTCAAGACCATGTTGCAAAAATGAATACACCCCAATAAGAGTCTTAGGAACAGAGCTAAATTGTAGACAACAAAATCCTAATTAACAAGAATTATTCATTAAACAGGTGTCCAGTAGACAGTTGATTATAAAAAGGGTGCAACTTAACAAAGAAAACTCTTTCCCATGTTATGCTGTCAACAATGGCACCACATGGAAGAGTAATGTCACAAGGCCTGAGAAAGAAAATAATTTCTTTACACAAGAAAGGTGAAGGCTACAAGAAGATCAGCAAAGTTACTTATCAAGAATGCTGTAGCAAAAGTGATACAAAAATTTAACAAAGATGGAACTGCAACCATTTCATAGAGATGTCAAGGCTGTCCACAGAAGTTAACCCCTTGACAGCAGCATCTTCTGATGAGAAGGGTTGCAGAAAATTGCCATGCAAGTTCACTGCAGTTAGCTAAAAAAAGTAGAAAGCCAAACTGGGGTGATTGTTTCCCGTGACACAATATGGCACACACTGCAGAGTAATGGCATGCATGGGTGTCATTCATGAAGGAAGCCTCTCCTAAAGCCCATGCACAAAAAACCTCTCTAGAATTTGCCAGGGCCCATGCTGAAATAGAAGAAGATGACTGGGATTCTTTACTCTGGAGTGATGAGACCAAAATAAATGTTTTTGGAACTGATGGATTCAAAACTGTATGGCATCACAAAGGTGAGCAGTACAAAGAAAAATGCTTGGTGCCTACAGTCAAACATGGTGGTGGCAGTGTCCTTTTGTGGGGCTGCATGAGTGGTGCTGGTGTTGGGGAGCTTCATTTCATTGATGATATCATGAATTCACAAATATACTGCTCTATATTGAAAAAGAAGATGCTATCATTACTCCATGCCCTTGGTCGTCGTGTACTTTTCCAGCATGACAACAATCCAGAATACACATCTAAGGTCTCTGTTGCAGTTCTGAAGAAGAACAGGATGAAAGTGATTCAGTGGCCATATATGTCTCCTGATCTGAACTTAATCAAACACCTTTGGGGAATTCTGAAGATGAGCATCATTCTCCATCCAGCATCCAAAAAGAGGTCATTCTTGAAAAATAGGAAAAAGATAGATGTCGCCAATGTGTTCATTCCATGCTTACAAGACTTGATGCTGCCCTTACAAATCATGGAGGTCATACAAAATACTAGATGTAGTAGTTTTTGTTGTGGGGTGTATTCATTTTTGCATCAACTAATTTTGTAATCTAAGTTGTATTATTAACCTTACTTTCATGTAATGAGCTAAACCGATGTTCTATAAAAGTCAGTTTTGTCAAAATGTTGGAAATTGTCCTTGTGTTCATTGAGATATTGATTAAAATCTTACTTTTCAAAAGGGGTGTACTCATTTATGCTGAGCACTGTATATCCACAGCACACCAGTGGACCAAGGTTTTAATGGGATTTATTGCTATGGTTTTAAAATACATATAACTATTTGAGCATTTTTAACAATAAAAATGCATTTGCTCATGTCATGGTTTTAAACAGGGATATTGGGGATTTACAGATTTTGATATATATACCACTTTTAGAAAATCAAGAGGACCTGGAGTCATTATCAGTGTTATTGCTGACATTATTTATTGTTATTGACCGGAAGTGAGTGGAAAACCTCCCAGAGGTGACACAAACTGAAATAAAAACTTGATAGGGGTCTTCCCCATTTTGCTCAAAAGTAAAAAAATATGGCTGGAGTTTGAGTTTAAGATAACTGTGAATTACAAATTAAACAAATATATGTGGGTCACGTGAATTACATAAGTACTGATGTGATTAACAATGCACATACTATATACAATTAAAAATGTATGCTGTTAGCCATAGTTTTTTAGAATTTACTAAAAGTTTTTGTTTACTTTCTGAGTACTGCATATAATACAGTACTTATAAAGTACACTTACAGTAATGTCAGCTTAAAGAAAAACTTTTAGAACATTTATTGTATTGTAACTGCAGTTTTTGGGAGAGGAAATACAGATAAGTGAACTGGTTTGGAGGTATCAGGACTGAACTTGATCATTCTTCTACTCAGTAATTTATGGAAGCATGTAGCTGACCCTATTGCCAAGGGCAACTCAGCTCTGATTCCCTAAGGGCAAGCAAGTCCAGCTATCCCTAGAATGACATCAACATTGTTTCTATTTATTTTCTACTTACTAACATATTAAATATAAGTCAAAACAGTTTGCCTGCAGTTTCTATTTCAGATTAATATGGGCAGCATATGTAACTCACCTAAATAATCATTTTATAATAATGTGTTCTGGTGGGAATAAAATGAGAATGATATTACTAGCACAGAGATGAAACCTAGCAACCATCATGTTTTGGGAGTTTGCCAGAAAATAATAATTTATTTTTTATAGCGCATGGTATTCTAATTTTCAAGGATTTTGCCTTATCAGTATCATGCAAATGTTTTTCTTTATGCCAAAAAAATATAGGTAATCAGAGTTAACAATATGGAAAATACATTTGTTATAGAGCCCTTTGTGTAATTTTAATTAATTAGAATTTAATACAGTCATGCTGTTCATTTTCTGCTTCAGAAAAATCAGATGTTTTAAGGACATTTTTAAGAAAAGCATACCTACTATGTCTCAGAAACATTAAACTTATACCTTTACCACATATACAGTACATATATATTGCAAGGAATAGGTATAAGCTGTCTGATTGCTTTACTTTTTTTCATTTTGTTTTTCAAATAAAAATGTGTCTGTCCAATCACTCAGTACTGTATGGAATTATATGCTTTTGGAGCTATTTTGGTGAGACCCTCTTCCTCCGCTTGAAATATGTGATAGCCATTCTCTAGGACAGCCTTTCTCAACCAGGGTGCCCAGACACCCTGGGTTGCCTTCAGGCATTTTTAGGGATGCCTTAGCAAAATGCCCACAAATTTTTTTACAAGCCAGCAGGTTAATCAATCCTGTCTTTTTAGTACACAAAGCCACAGGTTTTCATTGTGCACTTTTATGACTTTCTAGCTGCCAGCATCCTATCAACCAGTGACATCATCAGTTGATAAGAAGGACATTGGGTGCATGCACATCATCCTTGTTTGGCTCTCCCCTGGCCCTCTGCAGCAGCACTGGGGTCACATTAGCAGAGTGAGGGAGAGAAAATGAGAGAGACACATGGGAATACTAATTGGTACCAGTGTACAAAGGTGTATTTGCTTTTGTAAGAATAAATCACCTGTAACGTTTGGTGTACTGGATGTGTGTAGAATAGTTTTTTACATTTTATATTGGGGTGCCTTCAGATTATGCAGAATTTTAAAGGGTGCCTTGACTGAAAAAAGGTTGAGAAGCAGTTCTCTAGGATGTAGAAACAAATCTACCAACTCTATTTACAGCACACTGTAGACTACAAGTAGTGCACAGTGCTAGTTGTTAGCTAAGAGTTTATGTAAAATATCTATTAACTGATGTAAATAATATTATAATTAGAAATATATTTAGATTGAAGTGGAAAACTACTTTCAGCAACAAAACAGAAAAACACCAAAATGGAAGCTAGGAATAGTTTGACGCTGCAACACACTCATTGGTTTAAATAATGTACATTTCCATCTAATGTCTGCCTGTTTATTGTCCCTTAAAACATCTCACATGAGTTGTAAACAGCATCCTTCTTTGAATCCTCCAATCAGGCTGTGCCCAATATACATTTGCTAGGTACAATGACCAATTAGGGAGCATTATATTAGCCACAGTACAGAAAGGAGGGGGAAAAATAATGCTTTGTCACTAAGCTGTGGATATTTTTTATGCAGGGACACACAGCAGCCAGCATGGCCAGACCTAAAGGTGCAAGGTAAACTAACTTCATACTTGTATTGTACATTGTATTGAAAATATGGTTTTGTGGGTAATTTGTAAATATTGTATAAGTCAAGGGACTTATACTGTACATGGTGTTGTAAATACTGTTTAGCATGTAATTTGTATATATTATGTAACTCTATCAATAAATGTATAATGCAGATGGTACTACCTCTTTTGTGTAAGAACTCTCAGATCTAGCTATGTGTATTATAAACACTCCTACAGTAATTAGGGTGTATTCACATATATACATAACCTAGTTAACATAGTGAATACATAGACAATATATTACCTGAAGAGCACTAGGTTAATGATTATTGTTTTTAATATACAACCACTATGTAATGTCCATGAACATTTTTATTGAACATTGTATTTTTAAAACATTTATACTGCTTTACCCAATATCCATATTTATCATGCTTGCAATGTGAGAGACCACAATTCTTTTTGCAATGTCCTCCCTTAAATCCTGTACTAGAGATCTTCCTTTTTTACACCCATGATGCTTGTACTCATTCTCATAGTAGTAAATTATTTATCATCATTCCTTCTGTTAACAATTCAGATAGATCTCATACACCACTATAATACTAAATTGGTACTAATAGTATTTACAGTTAATGAGAGCAAGACAAAAGTCAATGTCACTATTTTCTAATGCTGACAATTGAAAATGAGAATAAATCAAATTGTAGTAACTGTATCAACATCAATGTATTGCATATTGTACTGTAACTTACAATACATACAGTATCATATAATGATTGCAGTTACTTATTGTGTTTCAGAAACCAAACTACAGGTTTAAAGCATGTTAACCCAGATTTAGCTCTTCATTCATAAAGTAAATTGGCTGCACACAATCAAGCTGATATGTGAAGGTTAGTTGTAAATAGCACAATTATGTATTCAGTGAATGTGTACACACATGACATAATAATAGCTGTTATGCATAATTTTTCTTTCCATGAAACTTGATGGCTGACAATTACCATAAACACAGCCATGCACTATTCAGATTCAGCTCTTACCTTTCAATGATATAAATTCAATAATTTCTCTAAAGCTAGTTAGGAACTTTAAATACATTACCTAGGTAAGAAACTGTTATGGCCGATGCAGTTACCGATATTTATCACATGATCATAATGTAAATTGTACCATCTCCAGAAGTATACTAACCTTAATTAACCAAAATAAACAGTTCTGTACATGTTAAATGATTGGGCAAAGCATGGGTATATAATTTTTTTTGGCAAGATTACAGATATTTTCTGTGCTTGTTGAAAATGTTCTTAACCTCCTTGGCGGTATGATTATTTCAGATTTTTGGTGCTGAAAGTGGTACCATTATTTTGCATGGAAATTTGGCGTTTTATATTGTAGGCCTGTAATTCTTAGGAATAACTTACTGAAATCTGTCCGAACAAGAGCCTAGTAAACATCTCGGGTAGGATAAAACTTGAAACATGAAATCATAACTTATAATTTAATAAATATTCATAAAAAATAATAATAATAAATTTAATTCAATAATTTAATCAAACCAAAAACACTGAAATTTGAAATATAGCGCTAAGTTCTCACATCACTGAGCAAAGTCACAAAATTGTTTTCAGTGTCTGATGACGAATTTCCCCACGAATCATTATCATTCAATTCTGCAAGTGGTTCTGATTTACTATCGCTGTTCTCTAGCTGGTCTAAAACCGCTTTTGACCTAAAGGGATGCTTTTTGGATGCCATGGACGCTTCTCAGTTTCTAGCCAATAAGAACAGTAAAAATGCAGGCAGGGCACAGGACAAAGCACTAGCGACAAAATGTATCTGAAATGGTTTCATACAGTAATGTTTTACTATGTAATTTTAGTGAATGTCACTTTTTGTCATTTTCAAATTTCCCGCCGTTCCGTCCCCCCTACGTCCTGACGATTGCAGGGGACGGAACCCAGAAGACAGATGCTGGCATCCGCCGGATTACATTGCCGGGGACACTGCAGGAGGGACATCGCGGGAGCGCAGGACAAGGTAAGTGATCGAGGGATCGCTGAGCAGCGCCGCATGGTATTCCCAAGTGTAGCTCGGGGGTTACCACTTGTGGTACTGAAACTTTACCCCGAGCTACACTCGGGAATACCGCCAGGGAGGTTAATCTGGAAAAAAAGGATTTTTATACTCATAAAAATAATTTTCTCTGCATGCATTTGACAGCAAAGTTTCTGCTTTAGATCATCATCTACAAGGTACAGTGTCAACTGCAGGAGTAGGATGCTAGCTAAAAAACTGAAAAAAAACTAACCAACTTAAAAGAAAACAATGCAGGTAAATTAAACTGCAGGCTGCAAAACTTTATATACTACAAACTGGCATTAGCTGATGCTGCCACATCTACCCTGAAAAACTTGAAACTGAAGACCAGGTGGCCATTTTACAAACCTGTGAAATTGATATATGATGGTAGAAAGCCCAACATATACTTACTGCTTTTGTAGATTATGCTGTAACTAAAAATGGTAGTTCCGGTTGCTTGAGGTATATGCTTTGGCAACAGTTTTCCAGATCCAGTATGAGATAGTAGCAGTCAATGCTATGAGGCCCTTACTTAGTCTTCCTGCAACCATCAAAAAGAAATCTAACCTGTGAAGCCCAGACATGACATAAAATTGCACCCTAGTTGCTCTGGCTACAGCCAAAGAATGTAAGGCACCTTTCTTAGTGCAGATGGACTCTGGACAAAGCTACTAAACTGAGGAATTTTGTCTTAATTTAAGAAGAAAGCAGATACCACCTTAGGCAAGAAAGAGTCTCAGGTGCAGGATCCTCATGAAGAATGAAAAAAGGAGGAATGCAAGACAGTGCCGCCAGTTCAGAGGCTCTAAATTTCAAAGTAATGGCTACTAGGAGAGTGAGAGAGAATGTTATCAGTAGGATCTCAATATCCTTGAAGGGGTTGTTTGAAAGAACAACAATACCATTTTAAGGTCCCTCAATAAATATGCAGACAATTGGCAGTAATGTCAAAAGGGAACTGAAATAAAACTGTCATTTCTGACCCTTAATTGTGTTCAAGGTCAACCACTGTTCTGTTCTGTGCTGGAGAAATGATAGGAGAACTCACACCATGCAAAATGCATAATTCATGTATGATGATAAACTCTATGAGACATGACCGTGTGAACCTTAAGCATGTTGTGGATGACTGCATCTGATAACTATCTGTCTGTCAGCACTTGAATTTCAGCAGCCACACCATTAAATGGAGCCACATGGATTACCAGAATTCAATCCAGGCATAGATTTCATAGCAAAACGTTTACTGACAGGTAAGCAAAAATCAAAGTGTAGAGATCCCACATCCCACTGAACCACAAATGGGTCTACCACCTCTGGCCAAGGGTCCTTTGCACTTGCTACAAACTTGTCCACCTTTCAGTCAGCATGTAATGCTAGAGCATTGACACCTGCTATTCTCAATATTGGTAGGTTTGTTGAAAGATTTCCAGGTGAAGGGCCTACTCTCCTTAATCAAGACCTTATCAACTGAGATAGCAGAATGTCAGACTTCTACTCCTGATATGTAATGTAACAGTTAACACATGATTCTCTGCCAAACTCATTTTGTAAGACACTTTCAGTGCTTCAGATGCATTCTTGGCCACTTTGATGGTTTATACAGTTTATCTATAAGTACTTTGTTGGTTTGTCCCATCAAAGTGGGACAAGCCAACAAAGTACTTATAGTTCCAAAGATAAATACAGACTGGATGCCACAGTTTATAACAACCAGTATTAGAGGCAGCTTACTATGGAACCTTGAGCCAGCAGCATTCCTGATTGAGCTGATCCAGTGAGGCCATGTGCAGCTGTAAGCTTGTATGTTGCAGCCCCACCTCTTTCTCCTCTGCTCCTGTCACTTCTTGCTCAAGAGAGGACATAAGCCCTCAACCAAGATGGCTGTTATGACATTCAACCTCCTCAAGAGTTTTCTTGCCGCAGCTTTTACAGTTGCAAGAAAAAGTATGTTAACCCCTTGGGATTTTGTGGAGTTTTGCATGAATTGAGCATAAAATGTGTTCTGAACGTCATCTAAATCACAACAATAGAAGAACACAGTCTGCTAAACATAATACTACACAAACATTAGATGACGTTCAGAGCACATTTTATACCCAATTCATGCAAAACGCAACGTAATCCCAAGGGGTTCACATACTTTTTCTTGCAACTGTACATTGCAGTGGAAGCTCTTGGCTAAACTGTGCTCAACAAAATGCACTAAATACTGTAAGCCACAGCTAATCCCACAGCAAAATCATCATTCCTTAAATGTCCAGTGCGCCACAACTGTGCCTTAAAGGGCCAGCTCCCCACAAAGCTAAATGGCCTCCCTCCTAGCTTCAGTGGTAACCCCCTTAGGGGATTCCAGAAAGCCTCCATATACCACTACAAAATTAAAATGTTCTCCTCTGTAGAAAACCCTCTACTTACCCCCAATGAAGAATCTTAATTCAAACTTTCAGTTGTCTGCTTTAGTCATTGGCAGGAAACCAACAACTGAAGCCATCATTCTGCCAGCCTGTCAGGGGTACACTGTGAATGACCATTTGGCTGGCCTGTCAAATCTGCCTCCCAGTTTTTAGTCTTGTATATAGTGTGAGAAGATTAGAACACCAGTTTGTTTTTTCTTTTACTGCTGTCCCTGCTAGAAAGATTCACCCTCCGTATATATTCAACATTTTGAGTTGTCACCAGAGCATGCCAGGCTTACATTAACTACAAACGTACTATGGTATTTTGTAAATGTAATATTTATAAGCAGTTTCCCATCACTATATTCATATAAAGTTTAATTTCATATAACATTTTTAATTTACATTTTTATTCTGAAAATATGCAACAAATATTTAATTCCATGAAAAGTTCAACTGCATAACTCTGTTTTAAATAACCTGTAATCCCCTCTGATAACTTTTCACTTGATCTAATTTTTAAGGTAGGTCTGTTGGATCAGCTGATGAACTATCTGATATTACCAGATTTTCTGTAAATGAGCCCAATCTGTACCTATCAAGGTTGTCTCAATGATTTGTGTTTGATAGAACTGTGAATAGCTGAAATGCAAAACAAAAATGTTTTGAGTTGGGATTGCAATGTCAAAAGTATCTTGTTTGTAATTAGTCTGTGTTTGTGTTTGATTTAAAAGATTAGTAGGGGATGTACACATTGATAGCCCCACTGATTAGTTGCACTGTTATTTCAGACATGAAAGAACAAGTGACCGTGTCCTAGGATGCAGCGATCCAGCCTGAGTAACCAATTGCCAGGCCCAAACACTATCACAGGGGAAAAAGAAAGAAGTTCCATTTAGGAGTTGACAACAGTCAAAGCAGGGTTGAGAATGATAGGATTTTGCACTGAAACAGAGCAATACAGCAGCTGAGAAGTGTGCACAAGTAAAGTGTCATTAGTGGATGGGTGTTCTAGCAAGATAACCTGTTATTGAAAGGGTGAAGTGACAGAGTCTCTTTAAAACAGCACTTGGTTTACGTGACTGCAGTGTGTCTTGATGGATGTTAATATTGGACTTCTAGCTGACAGTAACAGCTGTAGTCTATGGTTAAGTCAAGTAGCTGAAAAGATCAGCTCCTAGGTTTGCCATTCTGCTACAGAGAGCACACTGTAGCAGCACAGTGCTATGTATAGTAGACTACAAAACCTGAAAGTTATAAAGCATGGAACCAGTACATCTTCAATAAGAAAAGGGAAGAAAAGAAGGAGGGGGTTCTGAGGTGGTCTGAAGAGATTATGATTACATAAAAACAGTAAATATGAACATTTAAATGTGTTGCTTCACAACAATCACAGAAGTTAGACGGAGAGGATAAAAATAGACAGTTCGCTTGTGCATGCTGAGTGCATTTGCTTCTTGACTTGTGAATATGAATGAAATGACTGATGGCAGGCTAACACTGGACCTAGCTTTTCAAAATGAAAAAAGTTATTTGAATAAAAAACAAAAATGAACATGGACATCTAATACTAATATATATAACTTTTATCTGGATCCTTTCCAAAACAAAAATAAAACAAAGAAGTGCATTTTCATTTTAAAGAGCTTAAATGTTTGAAATAGTCGATAAAGACTAATTTACAGTCAAGTGTTCACCTTGGGGACAGCAATTCAAATTCAGCCACCACCACAGTGACTGGGAATAGCCCATTTGATTACTCCAAATGCTAAGTGCATTGAAATTGCTGCTCTGAGACCTGCTATGTAGTAGTAAATAGTTAAATGTTTCATTTTAAATGTATTTAGGGCTAGAAAGATGCTTTAGCTATAAATGTGCTTACTGCCAAATGTAAATTTTCCAATTCACAGAATGATAAAAAAATTTCTCTCTCTCCCTCTCTCTCTCTGGAAGTTGATTTTTTATTGTTAATTTAACAATGGCAGTGACACATGTCTATTAACACATAAATATTATGTTTTAAAATTGAAAATACATTATAAAATAATTCTGTCTGAACCAGCTTTGGTCTTTGTTTTGACTAATTGTCAAATGTACTACTAATTATATGGATTGTTATTCTTTTGTGCTTTCTACCCTTCTTTCTAGTATATATAGTCCAAACAGGGGGTTGCGTAGATTGTCTTGTGAATTTATTTGATTATTCTTAGCACATATATTCATGTAATAGTGTGCTAGTAACAAGCTAGCAATGAATGGCAATTGCTTCAAGCTGTTGCAGCCAAGATTACTTTGGTGGGATAGGAACCGGTCGGACTGGTACTGTACTGACAAATCCATGAAGCTTTCATTGGGGTTGACTGTGCACTTTGCAAGTGCATTTGCAGTCATTTTCCCCAGAGCTTAGTTAATGTAGTAAAGTTTCCATTATAAAGAATACACAATCAGGTGCCAGAAAAATTAAAAAACAGAATTTTTGCTTGTACATGATTGGATGATTGAATTAGCAGAGCTTCACCACATTAATTTAGCTCTGGGGAAAATGAGTTCAACTGTACATGAAAAGTGCACCGTCTATTTGTTTTTAGTAAATCAACCCCATTTTGTACTGACATATATTTACATCAAGACAGCAAGCCAAAAAAAAAAAACAAAAACATCTACTGGTTGTGTCCAGGATGTAAAGTATATTTGTTCCAGATTCAGGCAGTTTGCTGTTTTTTTTTTAGGAAGCTAAGATTTAGTAGGGAAGCTGAGGTGGCTGGGCTGGCAGATTAGATAACAAGTCCAGCTGCAGGAGGTTGGTTATTCTTGAATTTAGAGATTTGCCAGTCTGCTTATGAATTTTTGTCCACCCTGGAACCAGTTTCTGTGCATGTCTGACTAGGGAGCATTGTATTAGCTGTGTGGTTAAAGAAAGCTAATATTTTGTGAGACAGAGCTTGTGTACACAATACTTTGTTTTGGAGACAGCATTGAATGCCTGGGCAGCAGTAGGTTGTCCCAGATCTGCTAGCCAGGGTATCAATATATGGAGTGGCAAGTGGCAAGGATGTTTTTTGTTCATTTTTTTGTGTATTTTTGTCATGCCATTATATAAGTATACTGTATAAATTGCATGTGTGGTTTACCATGGTCTGCTGTTTGTTGTTTTAAGTTTTGAGGACTGCCTCAAGGAGTAATGCACTTATTCCGCACAAGAAAAAAACCCCCACACAATTTAACATTATTGTCCCTAAAAAAGTGTTTTCATGCATTGCCACTTGTTCATGTATTGCAGAATGTTTGCATCAAAAAGAGTTTAGCACACTGCTACCCCCCCGTTAAAACCCTTATGTGAAATTAGTAACGTTTTCAATAAGGTTTTAATGCAAATTTTGCTTACTTCATCCTTGCAATTAGATTACAGTAATGATTATTATGACTATTATGAAAGGTTGTTCTCAAAAATGTGTTTAAGGTGTATGTGTGCCAGTAATTGCTTAGGAATCATTTGGTTTATCTTCTTTTTAACCTAAAGCAAATGTTTATACCTTGTTAACACTAATTAGTTGAAAATTGTATTCTATAATGACAAATTAAAATCCAAAGCATAGCTATTATGCTGGAAAAAGATATACTATATCACATCACTTTGGGGATTATGGCAGCATTTGTTTTTAAGTTTGAACTTTTAATCTATGTTTTCTTTGATATTTATAAAGTGGTGAAAAATATTTTAACATTTACCACACTTCTTTCTTAGCCCAACAGGTCAGATGCTTAAACCTAAACTGGCTAATTCAAAATTTCCAGTGGCTGTCCAATTGTTAATATCATTGAAATTTGTGAGCATTTCCAGTGCTGATAGATATTTTATAAACATTCCACTTAGGTTGATATTTACCTCCTTTAACCACACAACTTTCTTGTTACACTTTTATTTTGTAAATCGTGGTATTAATTAAGGTTTACAAGAGAGCGGAGACTGGTCAGGATGGGCAGGAAACAAGCACAGTCGGTGGATGAAGCCGAGGTTGGTACATGGGTAGTCAGATACAGGATACAGGAGTAGCAACAAACAGGAACTAAGCAGTTGTTCAAGCAAAGTGGGCTAGACTGAGCATGTCTTATATAGACAAGCAAACTAGGATGCGGGCCAGGAAGTGATGGAAGGGAAGCAAAAAAAACCACCAGAGAATAGCAGACAACGCCCATAGGTGAGCACAGACAACCACACATGTCAAAGGAATCAGGAAAAGCACTGCAGTAAGGAGGTAAGAATACACAAACAAGAACTGCAGTCTATCTATTGACAACACCAAAATGGAAGAAAAGAAAGAGAGCAAGACAAAGGGAGGGGAAATTGGGGAAAGGTGCCTGCAGTATCTTGGAGGCCTCATATCTCAAAGAAGGGGAGAAAAACCTTTCAAGATGTCAAAAAAGCTCAGAAGTGACCACTATTTTGAAAGAGAATCCAGGAGGACCATATCCCTAACAATTGGGCTTTAAATTCCTCCATCCAGATCAGGAAATTAAGTGTGCAAATCGATACCTTCATGGAAGGGGGAAGGAATAATTTTCCAATGTTCAAGAATGATCACTTTCCCTACAAGAAGGACCCCTCTTTATAGTGGAGAGAGAACCACTGAGCACAGGAAGTGAAGCTTATTGGAGACAGGGATGTTTGAGGTGCATTATTAATGGTTAGTCAGGTGCAGGTATCAAAAACCACATCTTCCAGAACAGTACTATTTGAGGGCAATCCCATCACACAAGAGTCATTGTATCTGTTTAGGCTACGCATTACCAGCATTTGTCAGAAACATTAGGAAAGATCTTATGTATATAACAAACAAGGGCATGATACCATCTTTTGCGTATCTTAAAATTCCTTCATTGCACCACACTGGCTATGGTGAGTTTGTGCATTAGCATGTATGACTTCAATCTATCCTCATTTGGAAATGTACAGCCAAGCTTTCGTTCCCAGTTCTTCATGTATGACGGATGGTTAGGGTTTATGTGCGCTAATAGCATTTCATAAAAAACATAATAAGGATGGGAAAAGCCAGAAGGCTGTAAACAAAGAGACTTGATGGCAGATAGGCCTCTGTGTAATATGAAACTACAAATTTGTGCAGGAATCCCTGAGTTGAATATATAATTACCAGTGTCTTGGTGAATGCTCTGACCACTATGTTATGAAACCAGAGTATTTGTTATGCTTCTTTGATGTTTCCCACAGATATTGCCAGAACTAAATGTCTACACTTTCATGTCCCATATTGGTAACAGCTTCTTTATTGTGTTGTTAATAAAACTTATTTTATTCTGTCCTAAGCAGCAAATGCTGCTCTATACAAACCTACTTGCTCCTAGCTACTGTTTTCATTGGAAACAGCTGAAGTCTTCAGCTTCAAAGTCTTTGAAATCTTTTCATTTCTTCATATTTTTAAATAGAATTATCTGTTTATCTTTAGTTTTACCATTCTTAAAAAAATGCCCTGAGAGAAATGTATAGACTGCTATTGATGACTACCTTTTGAAAATGCTAGTTGCCTTAGATGTGTTTAGCTCCAAGTGCTGCAGAACAATTATTAAGCTAGGGAAGTAACAGTGATTTTAGATTTTAAGATCTCCATATTTGTTCCAGGTCAGTAATTCCATTGGTTAATTTACTAAAGTCAAAGAAGAGGTTCACTTTGCAAGGGATTTTTCAGTGAATGAGGTGGGACTCCAGTGGCTTCCATCATCCAATCATATGCAAGTGTCATTGGAAGGTGTACCTTATAGTGGCAGAACATACCTTTTGAATATCTTGATATATATTTGTATTCCTTCAAAATAACTACTAGAAAATTTATATACTGATGGATTTATAAGATAGTTACTGAAATTAACCTCTGCTTTTACTTAATCTTATGCTCAATGTACATGTGCATCTAAATGTTGCAACTTGTGAACACAAACATCTGTACCAAATCTTAAGACCTTACATCATAACCTAAAAAAAGGATATCCAGGCAATGGGATGTGCCACCAAAAAACCCCAGAAGCCATCTAATATTGTCACAAACATCTGATGAACAAAGACTAAATGACTTGCGCATCTTCTCTGTTATTAATACTCATTGAGACTTATAAATTGAGACAGTTTCAGCATATATTTGGTGTCTCTTGTCTGATCTTCCATGCTCAGTACGTGCCTTCCAATTAGGCCTCACTGGCTAACTAGAGGCTAACTATACTTTCAAAGAAAATTTACAACAGCAAGCAAAACAGCACCCTTGCACAAGCTTGGGAATTTTTTTACAAAGTGAGATGCCACATTTACTAAGCTAAGGGAACATTTCCTTGCAAATTGAAAATTTTTCTTTAGTAAATCAACTCTATTGAGTTTTGAATTCAATGAACCTGCATCAGGTATACAAGAGATTTTGGTGTCCGTTTATGACACAGAGAATAGCTGCGATTCAGAGGATCACAGCTATTCTCTGGTCATTCACAGTTTATGACACTCAGGAGATCAGCGGAGAACATGTTCAGCCCTTCACTGAGATCTGTGTTCTCCCTCCAGATTCTCCAGCCCAGAGCTGGAGAATCGGAGGGACCGCAAACTAAGCAGCGATAATTTATCTCTGCTTAGTAAACTGATCTTTTCTTGTAATCTTGCTAGATTATAGTAAAATCAGTCGTTTTCCAACGTTTGTAGACCATTCTCCAGTGTTTGTAGACCGTTCTCCCTTCGTTCGAAGAACTGCTTCATAAAAGGCATTCACAGGAGAACTATGTTCTCCGAGAATGCCGGAGAACTGAGCAGCGATCTATTACCGCTGGTTCATAAACGGACACCTTAGTGCAATGTGAAGTGAATCCTCTGATCTGGAAAATACTTTTATTAGACACTCAATGAACTAAAATGGTTTAGCAACTCAGAGTATGCTAATGCTAATTAGGGAATCATACTGAAAGTAGCAGGATTGCTAGTTTATAAATATCATACATTTTTCTCTTGAAAAATGAAAATTCTCTTGCAAAGTGATCAGCCTATTTGCCTTCATTAAATCAACCCCAATGCATTGACACCACTAGATGAGAATGAAAACCATGATATGTATTTTGTTAGATGACATTAGCAATGCTGGTAATGGTGACCTAATTTTATGTTTCTGTATTTACTATGTTCAGCAGTAAAAATACATACAGTGTTTTATTTTTTCATTTCTTGTTATTCTTTTCTTTTTCACCCTACTCCAAAAATTTACAAGCTTGGCTAGATATATGCATAAAAATGGGTTGTATTCCACCTAAATTATATGTAGAACCTGGTTGTTATTACTCTTGTAGCTTTTTATTCAGTGTTGATGGAGCTGGACATCAAGTGCTTAATATATTTATGAAATCTTTATGTAGGCTTTTCCCACACTTGATATTCCAGTTACTCCTTAGCTCCTGCACTAAATATACTGTATACCAGATGGTCTTTTGGAGCTGTTATTTTTTTCAAATCAGCTTTACAGTCAGCAGGCTGAATGAAAAACTGAACTGATTCCTCCATCCTCACATTTGTGGTGGATGAAGGAAACCTCCCCACTGTGTCAATATTATTCTGACAGTGTGGGAGCCCGTGGCAATCCTACACTGTCAGAATACACTGATCAGTGCTGCAGCATATTGGCTCAAACTAAAGTTTTCCAGAAAGCCCATTCATGAGCAGTCAATTAGTAGATTGACTGCTCTCAAACAGGACCGGACATAAATGGATCGAAATTTGGTTAATCAGCGGTTATGTTGTCCATGTGAGTGTTTGCCATGGCAATATCTTGAAGTGGTCAAGCTAAAGAGAAGCAGCTGAATAAGATTATGAAATTCAACATGGTGACTTTTTGGAAAAATAGACCAACAGCAGAACCAGTCATTGTTGAGACCCTTACTGCAGACTCCAAAGACATTGAATACTGTTTTAAGACTTTGGACAGTGACAATCACCATCCATAGACTGTATTTCTGAGAACTAATCACATCTGCACAAATTCCCTAGGAGGTATTTATACTTGAAAAACAAACTCAGTAAATTATTCATATTTTCACTGAATAATAATAATAAAATGATTACTGCATCTGTATAATGTCATGTTATCAGCAAATAATAAAAATCCTGCTTTAAGAGAAAAGAAGGGATAAATCAGTTAAAGCAGTTTCAATATCATAATTCAGGGCTCCTGCCAAAGACTGACGGTGTACATCAGTAAATCACCATTTGCTGTTGGATATGCTTTTTTAGCCAGTGTTTCTGTCACCTGTAAACATGTCATTGATTGAGTCACACAACGCTTAAATCTTTGCTGATTTTTTTTTCCGCCAACATAATTCTGGATTATTAATGAGTAAAGGGAATTATATATGCAGCCTGATTATAACAGTTTCTGATCTTTGTGATTGAAATGATATGTCAAAAACTATTAACATGATGAAGGACATTTTAAACAAATCAAGACTTAATTTCTTCTACAGCTAGATCTCATTAGTAAGTATACTTTATCTAAGCTAAAGTTTAATTTGCACGTGAATTCTGTAAATTTCATATTTGGGTGGGTCAGTACTCCAAAACATGTGCTCGAATACCAGAACCTTTGATTTCTAATGTAATAAAAATCCTGAGGCCAGAATATTCAGTCATATTGTTTTTATGAACATTCACACCCAGGTGATGAAGCTGGGAAGAGATTAAAGTAAATAAGTCTTAACCTTTCCTGTACCCTGTAAATGATCTAACAATGACATGAAGACAATTACATGCATAGTACAGGCTTCACATTTGTTATACTGAATTGTAATTACAACTGTATTAAACAAGTCCTTCAAAATGACCTTAATAGAGTTCTCATATTAAATAAAAAAGAACTGAGACACTTTTTTTGGAGGTGCAAGTAGAAATCCATTCAATGGTCAAACTTGATAATTATATGCAGTCTTTTGTGGCAAAGATGAAACTTAACCTCAGCTTGAAAAATCATTACTTGACATTAATATTTGCCTTTTAAAAAAAAAAAAAAGATGTCCACCAAACTAGCTGTACCTATTAAGATGCACTGTGTTTCAGTAAGTTTTGTACAATACACTGAATGTAAGATTATTTTTCATAATCATTTTCAAAGCTATTTAAACTGTTTATTGATTTATGTTACTGTTCTATTGTTATATTTTGTTCTGTGGTCTTTACTTTCTACTTATTTTTCCTAATAAAAATTATATTTTCCTTACTGACATTTTAATTCCAACATTGGCTTGATGGAGTGCTGACCATTTGTGTTATATTTTGCAAATAGTTTAAAAGCTAGTAAATATAAAACATTAAAGTCAAGAACAAACGTAATTTAAATGAATCAGAAAATACTTGTAATATCAATCCAAATACAGAAAACTCTGGTGGATGCAAGCGTTCCACCATTACAATATCAAAAATAGTATTGTGACGGTACAAAAGCAAAAAAAGTTTGTGAAGATTGGTGATAATGGGATTTACCTATCAAGCCTTTTCTAAAAAGTTACATAAGAATTTGGTATAATCAAAATTATGGGTTTTTGTCTTGCCGTAATATCAGTAAAAATGGGGATGGTACAGCAAAATTTCACCATTTGGCGACCTGCATTAGAGCAAAGGTAGTATTTCAAAGTGCAATTGGCTTTAAATGGCTCCTGTGAATTACAGAAACCCTTTAAATTAAAAATAAAAGTTATAAACATGTACTAACATCTTATACAATCTTTCAAGAAAAGTATTTATTTCAAGGTACATTGGTAGTTGACAGCACAGTGGCTAAATGGTTAGCACTTCCGCCTGGCAGTACTAGGATCACTGGTTCAAATCCCAACCCGGCACCAGCTGCCTGGAGTTTGCATGTTCTCCCTGTGACTGCGTGGGTTTCTTCCGGGTACTCCGGTTTCCTCCCACACTCCAAAGACATGCTGGTAGGTTAATTGGCTCCTGTCTAAATTGTCCCTAGTATGTATATGTATGAATGTGAGTTAGGGACCTTAGATTGTACGCCCCTTGAGGGTTAGGGACTGATGTGAATGTACAATATATGTATGTAAATTGACGGCGCTATATAAGTACCTGAAATAAATAAATAATAGTTGTCACTAACATGGTTTTGTTATTAAAAAAAAGTACTGATCTGGTGATGAATGGCTTTCATCCTGCTCCTTTTTGAGCTGCAAGCTTTGCGTAACAATTGCGGGAGAACCGCACTACATTTTGGTGTCACTGAAAATGAATGCATAGTGTGATTTGTCATTTATTCAGAGTGTTTTGGGATTGCAGGTAGAATTATAGTGATTCTGCACGGGATCTCAAATACTCAAGTGTGAACCAGGCCTAAAGGATAGGAGGATTTAGTACTGCTTTAAAGCAAAACTAATCCCATTAATTTAACAGTTTAAAAAAACAGTTAAATTGTTGGCATGCTGGGAATGCTAACTGTCACATTTGCTTGTGATCTCAGCCAAACTTTCAAACCATCAAATGGCTGGTGTCATAACTGATAACATGTGCAGCACCATGGCAGCTGTAGAACAAACAGGTAGTTGTTTCCTAGCTCTGCCCCTCCCAACCTAGTCTGAGCGCTGCAGTATAGAGGATTGAAAAGGCTAATACCAAACCAAATACAGGTACATGCTTGCATTTGAATAACTGAAAAGTGAATTAATAAATATACAGCTGCATTAATGGGTGGTTTTTATATCTTCCTGTAATTCAGTTTAATAGATCATAAAAAATGCTTTAATTTATACTAGGATAAGTTTACCTTCAGAACTTGCTACACATTCCACCCATTTTAAAGGTGGAACATATAGCATGTCCCGACATCTGCTTCCCTGTGACAATGGGCAGGGGATCTTCTCACAATTTAAAAATAATGTGGCCGTGTGGAGCTCCGCCCACACCCACTTTCGTGTGAATGAATGCGTTCAAGTACTCCATTTTCATAGGATATCTTCCTGTCTAGTCAATGCATTCAGCACCTGCTCCAACCATACTTTTTATATTGGCTACATTTTGTTCTGGCACATGCTCACTGCTATTGGTTAAAAGTGATGAACCTCAATTTGCTGCAGAGACGCAGGTATATTAGAGGATCTCTTTAGCTAATGTGTCAGAGTTTTATATTGCAGTGTTGCTGACCAGATTGTTTTTTTTTGTTTGGAATAAATAGTGCCAGTTGCCAATAATGCTATTTTGTTTTTATATAAATGCTCTCCTGCTCATTAACTAATATGTGAAATGAGTTATTTTTCTCTTCTCATTTAGAAATAATGTAATTTTTTTTCATAGTGTGTATGTGAATTTTGGATGCCATTATATTAAACACAGTTTCAAAAGACTTTTAGGCATAAGATGTCCAATAAATTGACAGTTGATGTTTAATGTTTTGAAAGCATCCAAGGATATCTTAAGACTTTCTGCCTTCAAGTCCCTATCTCTGTGTTCAGCATGTTTCATGTAGGCACCTGTGTCACTCAAGACTTTGAAAAGGTTAGACAAACTGAAGAGCTTTTCCAAGTGTTCTGCAACCTAAGCTATATTATGTTGCCAGACATATTAAGTACATAACAATACTATATTTGAATATGTCTGGCTTAAAATTAATATGCAAATGATTTACAAATAAATATTTCATTGGTTTAAAAAAAGGTTGTTTTGTTACTTAGAATTATAGGTTATTATAGATGGAGTGATTATCACAATCTGTTTTTGCTATAAAGACTTATAATACATTGTTTAATATATGAGTTTAGCAGACATATGCAAAATTTAAATACATGAGCCAGCAAAAGGGAACTTCTATATAAAATTAAGAAAAATCTCTTATCACCATTGTAAAGGGGATAATATTTATATTGCACAGCATAATAACAAAAGTGCTAAAAATAAAGTGAGTTTTAATTGGTAGCTGTGGGTCAATGCATTACGTGCTTTGCTCCTTGCAGAAATGTTTTTAATGAAGTGGGGCTGTGTGCAATTTTGTCACCCTTACTAGAGAAAAATAATATGCAAATAGGGAGTGTGGTTTGCATTGTGATAAATGGTAGTCATTGTTTAACCACTTGCCCTCCTGAGGATTTACCCCCTTCCTGACTAGGCCATTTTTTGCATTACAGCGCTGCGTTATTTTAACTGACAATTGCGCTGTCATGCAATGCTGCACCCAAATCAAATTTACATCCTTTGTTCCCTTAAATTGAGCTTTCTTTTGGTGGTATTTGATTGCCTGTGCGGTTTTTATTTTTTGCGCTATAAAAAAAAGGCCGACAATTTTGAGAAAAATACAATATTTTTGACTTTTTGCTATTAAACATGTCCAGTAAAAAATGTTTTAAATCAAATTTTGTCATAAATTTAGGCCAAAATGCATTCTGCTACATGTCTTTGCGTTTACAAATGGCGGTATATATACTGGGATTTTTTTTCTTTTTACTAGTAATGGCGGTGATCAGCAACCTATAGCGGGACTGCTAAAAAAAAAAAGCACTGACACTGTACTAATGGCACTGGGCAGGAAGGGGTTAACATGAGGGGCAATCAAAGGGTTTACTGTGTGCTATTTTATTTGTGTCTGTGTCCGTGTGCTTCACCTTCACTGTAAGCACACTGCTTTGCACGGTCAGCCATCCAAAGCAGCGTCCATGAGCTGACAGAGAGGAGAACTTCGGATTGTCGGAGATGCTCAGCAATCACCGGGCAGGACCCACTGCAAATGGTGGTGCAGGTAGGGCGCACGCATGCCCCCTACCCAGAAATTAAAAATGACGTATATGTTATATTGCGCACAGTATTTCTGCTATAGTGCAGTCGGGAAGCAGTTAAAGAGCTGAGGTTTGAGTCTGAGTCTGCATAGTATAGAGTTAGAAGTGTGGAATAGGAAATATACAGTGCAGTATGCTGAATGAACCTGTGCAGAAAACAAAATGCGCAGACAAGGCAGTGTGAAATAAGGAGACAACCACAGGTTGTCAGAATTAAAGATAAGCACGATAGAAAAATTTGATTTGTTTCAATTTGAATTAATTCATTAGGTAAATAATTTTGTTTTGTCATGTTCGTTATAGAAAGATTTATTTTCATAATTTATTTCGTATATATTTGGATTTGTTTCATATGTTCGGTGTTCCGAATCGATTCATATTTTTTGGAAGTTATTGCGGAAGATTGTCTATAATAATTTTAGCATAGTAATTTGTTATTCGGGATATTACTTATGCACTCTGAGTCATCCCTGCTGCTCCAATCCTCAAAGAGGAATAGAATGAACTGATTGGACGATATCGACTGGAGTTGAGTCATGTGCATCCAAAAGTAATGAATGAATGAAATATATTTTGGATTCATTCGTTATGTTATGGTTTGTAGATTCTGATGGATCCACCTCTATCAATCCCAAACACAATATGTAGAATTCATTTTATTTCACTTTTATACCTTATAGTATTTATTGCAATATGTTTCCATTTCATATGTAATTAATGCAAAAGGAATCTGCTGATTATTAGATTATTAACGTTACGCTCACTAGAATAAAAACGAATGGATCCAAAACAACTCAGATCATTCCTGATATAGTTACTTTATTTTGGATGCTTTAAACATTAACAAAAGTCCCAAACTATTGCATCATATCATCCTAATGAAACAAATGAATATGAATTAATTTGTTGTTTTCATTATAATTTATTTTATTTTGGAATTCGTTATTATTTTGATTCAGAGATTTGGATACATGCGAATCTCTGAATAACAAAAATCTTGATTCGTAACCTAACGCACGTCTAGTCAGGATTCCAACACCAGTTATAGATGCTTTGCATGCTTACAGTAGGGATGTGTATATACCTAGCAATAAAACTTTATTCATGAATAATATGTACAGTGAAAAAAAAAGCACTTTAAAGTTATTTGTCTCCATGGTAGTCATGTATACAGGCTTATTCTGAAAGGCTAAGGGCAACGTGTACAGCAGCCAGCAAAAACACTATGACTAGACCTCATAAAAGTTCAGGAATCCCTAAACAAAGTAAAATCTAAATTGATTCTAGCATCAACATCTTTCTAACTCACTCTTCTAAAAAAAATTTTAAGCAATGTAACAGCTTTTCTACCAGAGCAATTGTAAAATTTTTCAAAATCTGAATGTTTTACTAGAAAAACTTTAACCCCCCCCAAAAAAATAATTACATATTTTGTGAAAGCAGAAGCCCTGTAGAATAAAATGTTGGCAGTGGAAATTTTTTTATGTCTCACAATATCTGCAACTGTTTATCAAACACATATTTGCAGGAAAAAACATTGTTATTTATATTTATTGTATTGTCATTTTGGTAATTTGTTGTTATTACAAGGGGGCACCAAGTCCCTATGTGATAGCATGGGCAGGTCATTTAAAGAGACATTAGGGGGTCTATTAGACCTCCATGTCTCCTCTGCTCTTCACTGCAAAAAATCAAATACAGATCATGCTTCATTAGCTGCTTCCCCAGCCACAATGGCCAGGAATGACAGCCTTATACTCAGAAGTGACATAATTGACACATCACTTCCAGGTTCATAACACTCATATGAGGTTGAGAAGCATCTGTTCTCCTCTTGCTTTCAGTTTTAAGGCATCCCCAGAGGAGCCCTTTAACCACCCTGAGTGGCACCTTTGATAGATGGCAACTTCAGAGTCCAGTAAAAATGATTGCAGGACTCTAGAAGTGCCTGGATCACTTTTACTGGTGATTGCAAAATTGAATCCCAAACTATGTTGTGCAGTGAGTGAGATAACATTAAGCCCCATCCCCCTTGAGGAATGTGTATCCTGCACTTATTGAAGATATCACTAGCTCTATACACTTGTGTTAAATAGGCTTGAACACATCTGTGTGCTTTCAGGGTAGACAGATCTTTGGAAAAGTTAAGATAGATTTACCATATACAGTATAAAACCAGTTTTAGCCAAAAGGGAAACTAAGAGCTCTCTGTTTTTTAGGTTCAGTGTGCAATGTTGCCTGAACTTTAGGCAAACAGTTGAATACAATAATTAAATATGTTGGAATTGTTTTATTTTCCAAAAAAATTTGTATTTTTGGTCCACCAGCCCTATGGATTTTGTCAGCCCTTCCACACAGCACAGCCATGTCTAGCAAAGCAGACAGCCTAATTTGTCTCTGCTGTAGTTCAGTAACAATTATAAGTCTTCTTCCCATCTCCAACCTGTGACTGGACAGTAAAACATAACCAATTGGCTCCCTGTGCTGCTTTTTCCATCCTTTGCATCTAAAAAAAGGCAGGAATTGATCATTTTTAAAATTGTCTTGCCAAACCACACATGCGGTTTACTTACTGCAGTGCTTGTACAGTTTACATACAAATGATGCTTTCCAAATATTTTTATTATTATTATACAGGATATATATAGCGCCAACAGTTTGTGCAGTGCTTTACAATATAAATGGAGACAGTACAATTACAATACATTTCAGTACAGAAGGAACAGGAGAGCTCTGCTCATGGAGCTTACAATCTAAAGGAAGGGGGAGGTGGTACAAAAGGTGATAGCTGCAGGGGATGATCTGATGGAGGTGGCTCAAGTACAGTTCTTATGTGGAGGTGGGCTAGGCTTCCCTGAATAAGTGAGCTTTCAAAGATCACCTAAAGGCAGACAGGGTGGGGGCTGACCGGACATACTGAGGTAGGGAGTTACAGAGGATGGGAGAGGTTCTGAAGAAGTCCTGGAGGTAAGCATGGGAGGAGGTGACAAGGGAGCTAGAGAGCAAGATGTCTTGGGAGGAGTGGAGTGGGCAATTTAGATGATATCTGTGGATGAGGTTGGTGATGTAGCTAGGGGCAGTGTTGTGGATGGCTCTGTATGTTATGATTAGTATTTTGAATTTTATATGTTGGGTTAGTGGAAGCCAGTGAAGAGATTGGCAGAGAGGGGCAGCAGTCGCTGATCGGTTGGTATTAAAAAAACCCCCAGAAAATAAATTTGTCACTAATTTGTTATTTATTATTAATTTGTGTTTAGTACCAATGTGGTTTACGGTATATGGGTCGGACCATGCATACAGGATTAAAGGACATACACTCGATACTTTATTAGGTACACCTGTTCAATTGCTTGATAACACAAATTGCTAATCAACCAAACACATGGCAGAAACTCATTTAGACATATAGATGTGGTGAAGACGACTTGCTGAAGTTCAAATCGAGAATCAGAATGGTGAAGAAAGGGGGTTGAAGTGACTTTGAATGTGGCATGACTGTTGGTGCCAGACGGGCTGGTCTGATTATTTCAAAAACTGTTGATCTACTGAGATTTTCATGCACAGCCATCTCTAGGGTTTACAGAGAATGGTCTGGACAGGAGAAAATATCCAGTGAGTGACAGTTGCGTGAATGAAATTAACTTGTTGATGCCAGAGGAGAATGGGCAAATTGGTTGCTGCAACATTCAGATTGTAGGGTTGGAATTTGGCATAAATTACATGAAAGCATGGATCTATCCTGCTTTCTATCAACGGTTCAGGCTGGTGGTGGTGGTATAATGGTGTGTGGTATATTTTCTAGGCACTAGCAAGGTGTACCCAATAAAGTGGCCAGAGAAATGTTTTACAACTAATATCCTCTTATTACTTTCTCAAAATTCTATAATAAAGCTGCTAGTATTATAATAATAATGGGAATTGACTGACTAGGATAGAATTGGTAAGGATAGAATAAGACCAGGGAGGTATCTATATTAGTGATTAAATGGATTTATTAAATAGAAATATTAGTACCAAAGGGTTTGAATTTTGACGATCAATTGTTTAATTTCTAATGATACATTTTTATCCAATATTTGTTTTTTTATTACTTATAGTTATTTTTTATTATTTTATATATCATATGCAAATACTTTAATGTTAAATAATATTGAGAACATTATACTGTTTGAAGAAGTTCTGTTAGCCGAAATGTGTAAGTTGAAGGACACATTGGTGGTGCCAAGAGATATCAGCACACTGTGCTGAATCTTACTTTTGGGTGTCCTGTAAGTCCTAACTATCCCTCAAGAAGAGTTATGTCATTGTATGGCAGACCTTTGTATACAGAATAGTAGCAGGGGCTGAAAGTTGAAAAGAACAGCATTCTCGCAATGAATGGTATTTGCCAATGTCTGGAGGAGTTCATTCCTGCCTGACTGCATGCATATTTCTGGACATGTGACATCTTAAAGTCAGTAGAAAAGCAGCTTGAGACATGAAGAATGTGCAAAAAGATAACATCACTAAACACCAATGCTGGGTGGCTTTCCTACTCTTACCAACATCAACAATGGGAAACTATTTCTCCCACTGACACTAATGATAAGGCACTATTCCTCCCACTGACACCAACAATAGTGCACTTTTCCTCCTCTCACTGACATGAGGGCAGTTTTTGCTCCCCTGACCACTGTCATAGGGTCAATTTTCAGTCCTACTGACCACAGTCTAACCTCTCAACAGCTGACAAAGATAAATATGTTTCCATTTTATGTATTTATTTTGCTGTGTGGTCACTTTTAAAAAAGGAATATAGTTTTTAAATGGAATCACAACTCGCACTAGAACATTTGCAGGGTAAATCCATATAACTTGAAACCACTCCACCTATTTTCTCTGGTTTCCAGTAATTTTTTTTTTTTAACTGGCTACAATGTTTGTCTTTGTGACCATAAATCAGCAGTTGCTTTAGATAGCATGATGAGCTTCTTTGGGCATCAATTCTGTAGCAAATGTTAAATTCTTAGCAACTGAGGTGCAAATTGTTGGACACATTTCAACACAATGCCACTTATGAATAATTATCTCACTAGCATCACAATAATTTTAATATGCTACAAATAAGATGACCAACAGCAAAATGTTTTCTCAGTAATAAAGAAGTTTCCTCGCGAGGGTAGCCCTAGTTCAATAACTATCTGTGGAACTTCTGATGACAGCTTCTGTAACTCACATGCCTTGAAAAAAGGCCTATGATGGTGGCTGACTGCACCCTTCCTTGAGGGGACCCCATGTTTTATTTCACTAAATGCACTAAAAGCCTCACTGAACTGGTAACTTTTTTTTCTTTTTTTGCATTGTTATTTGTCCCCCATGGCAGTACCCAGCTACCCATGCCCCTTTAAAACAAAAGCTTGTAAACTGGCATTGAAAGAGATCTGAAAAAAAATACAAGGTTCAACTCTTATAGACTTCAATGGTATTCCTGCTATGTTCAGGTTTAGTGAATTTTTTCAAGTGTTCAATACTTTGGATCTTGAACATGAATTTTACAATTTGTTAATTAAATGTAGTCAGTTTGCACCCAATTTACACAAAATGCCATCACAAGCATGTAATGATGACTGTTGAAATATTTATTGTTAATGACATGCCAGAAGTTCGAGGGTGTTCCAGATCAGCATGCACAGTTAAAATAAAATAGTTTTTTGATCTAAATCATATTTAGAAAAAGAGTAAATTCATTAATATCATGCTGAGAGACTTCTATCTTGCAGATCAAACAAATTAGCTTTGCAAATTAGCTGATTGATGTTGTTATATGGAAAGCGGCAGATAAAAGCAGGAATAAGGTAAGGAGGTTATGTGCTGAGTTCCAGCAGAGAGGATCAACTGGAACTGTAGAGTAAGTATGACAGTGCCCATGTAAAACCCTACACAAGGGCCTGGTTAATAACCTCAAAATAAGATCATGCTGATCAGTTAAGGTGTACAATGTTCTGAACTGTTTAACAGGTTGCAATGTACATTAAATCCTTTTATGCCAGTGGATATAAGAATGTATAAATGATGATTTATTAATACAACATTCACAGGCTCAACCATGCAGTAATTCATTTAAAATTATATATAAAGACAAAGCTTGTGGCTCTAGACAAGGCTGCCCGTTATTCCCCTTATTCTTTACTACAGCCCCTCACCAGTGCTATACGCACTAATCCAAATAAAGAAGGGATTGTCTGTGACCAACAAGAGCATAAAAATTCCCTGTTTGCAGATAATATTCTTATGTATATTTCATCTCCACACAATGGTACAACCTGCTACAATTATTACATAGCTTTTTGAAATTACCAGGCTTGTCACTAAACCAAAACAAAACTGTAGCTTTAAATGATAGTTTACCACGATCTATGGTTAATCTGCCATGCAATTTGAAAATCCATTGGGTAACTTAATATGTTCTTTACTTGGAGATTCCTTTAACCCCATCTATGGATAATTTATATCATTAAAAATACCCTCCTCTTTTTCTTTTGCAAAGAATTTTATTATAGAATAGATAACAGCAGAGAATCAGTCAAAAACAGATGCACTGACTGACAGAAATATAACATACATGTTTTCTGTTAAATAATATAGAGTATGTACTGATGGAAAGACAAGAAAATAAACTTCGTACACAAGTGCCGTATATAAAAAAGGAGAACAAAATAATAAGTTGCAAAAATGGTAGACATTTAGAGACCAATGACATAATAAACTAAAAGAAAAAGTTGTATATGTGCATACAGGAGGTAGGAAAGATGGAAAATTAAGCCTCACTGAATGCATATTGATACTCTATTCTGGGCTCCCGATGGAGCCCGGCATATGGATATAGTATTGCTGGTACGCTACTCAAGGCAGAAATCACAATCAGCACAAATATCGTAAAGACAGACTAAACAGAAGGAAAGAGAGGAACGAAGAGAAAGGAGACAAACAAACAAACAAAAAAACAAAACAAAACAAAGGGCTCCTGGGGGAGCGCAACAGAAAAAAAAGAAAAAGAAAATATATAATTCTTATAACGACATGAGGGACTGGTTGAATCTTGATGGTTGGGCTAGATCAAGCCAGGGATGCCAGGTCTGCAGGAACTTTGTATGGGTGTCTAACAGTATAACCGTCAGCTTTTCATTAACCATTATAAAGTTCATCCGATTTTTGACAGCCTCGAAGCTGAGGAGGGGAGTCTTTCAAGCCCTCGCGATCGCCAGCTTGGTAGCCATGAATAAATGTGATGCCAGCTGCTGTTCTGGATGAAGGAGGCCCACTAATGGTTTAAATAAGAGCGCTTCATATGGGTTGAGCTTAATATCTGTGTGAAACATAGTGCGGAGAAGGGCATAAACCCTGATCCACTATCTGCAAACCTTAGGGCAAGTCCACCAAATATGGACCATGGTGCCTATTTGTTGACAACCCCGAAAGCAAGTCGGGGATTATGTGGGGATAAAACGAGCCAGACGAGCAGGCGTGTAATACCATCTATAAAGAACCTTATAGGCATTTTCTAAAATGATAACATTCCTAGAAGATTTAGATAATGCTTGGGTCATGGTCCGCCAATCCTGCTGATCCAGAGTGCCCCCGAGTTCCGACTGCCAACGCTGATGATAAGAATGGACTGGAGGCATTCTATAAGAAATAATGGAGGAGTAGACCAGAGAGATTAAGCCCAGAGCACGGGGTCTATGTCTGCATTGACTTTCAAAGGGGGTCAACCTGCAAGGCCCTGAATGCGTCTGTATTAATGTATTGATAAAGTGGTGGAGTTGAAGGTAGCCAAAATGCTCCGGCAGTGCGATATCATAAGAAGAGCGCAGAGTTTCAAAGGTGAGTATCCGAGTAGGAGAGAGCAAGGAATGTACATCGTGGAAGTCATGGGCTAGCCACCAAGCAAACTGTCCAGGATTGTCACGACCTGGGGGAAATAATGGATTATGTAGCAAACGTAGTAACGGCAGGTGGGCGGAAATGAGACCAGTGGAATATTTAATAGAATCCCAAAGATGAAGCGTAAGTGTCAGCATCGGACTAAGGAATGAAGGGCGATGAATAGGAGGAAGCCACGGCAAAGAAGAGAGTGGTATCTGGTGGGAATCCATCAAGTCTACAGTAGCCCACAAAGGAATATTGCGAGATGCATGGAGATGGGCTAAGGGGGCAATATTGGCCGCCAGATAGTAAGCCTGAAGATTTGGGACAGATAACCCACCCTCAGTCTTACGGACAAATAATATTTGTTTGCTAATTCTGGGTCGAGAGGAGCCCCAAATGAAAGACAGGAGTTTTCGCTGATGAATATGCAATATATGTGAGGGAACAGGAACTGGTAGAACTTGAAACACGTACAATAATTTGGGAAGATAAGTCATGTGGATCGCATTGTGAACAAAGTCAGCTTGGGACAGGATGTGTTCACAGTATTACTAGAAAAAAAGGAAACAAAGTCTGGAAAAAGTAAACTAATGCAGCAACCACATCTAAGGACTGGCAAGTTTGAGATATATAATACATTTTTGTTTTGGTTTCAGATACACTTTATTACCTGTTTGAAAAAAATGCATTGTGGTGTGTCCAAATGCTGAGCTGAGCGCCCGACCCAATAAAGCCTTGGCAACTAAACCTTCATCAACCTCTGGCCCACCAAGCATCAAAAATTACTTTGATTCTGCAGAGTCAGTACTCACTCCCTCAGAAAAGACAAGATAGTGCCAGATGCCTCCTCCTGCTCTCTGCAGCTTCCCTTACTAACTGCTCGGCATCCAGACACAGCCCTGGAGAACTTGGACCACCCCTATGTAATTTTCTTAGTGGAAGCGCTAGTTTCTCTACTTCTACTGTGTAGTGCTTTTTGAGTGCTGCCTCACTGCTTCTACTGCCACTGTATACCAAGAGATTAAGTAAGGAGATCCCCACAGAGGTCTCTGCACTGGATCCCAGCACAGTGGCCGAGCCTGGACCTGCAGCTACAAGAGTCTGATCCTTTTTTGCACCCGTACAAATCCTACAGCAGCAATCATCAAGGGGATTGCAGCTTTCAGCTGAAGACATGGGATTACCAGGTGATTATATATATATACTTTACTGTATGTCACAAACTTTAGATCACCCTGAACCCATAACAGATGTGGGGATTAATGCTCCTCAGCCTTAGCCCTAGATCTGGAGATCTAGCATATCTGGTCAAACTACACATGGCTATACAATCTAACAGACATTCTGACCACAGAGCATGAGCACCAATGGAGCTGTGGTGTGACCCTTGGGAAATCCCCACTGCCACATCAGCTGCATCTTACATTTAATGGCCCTTTAACAGCAACAGGGTTACTTCACAGGCACAAATATCTTATTCTCCTCCATCATTGGCATATGACTTTGACACAGATGAGCCAGTCTCATGGAAATAATTTATTTAGTTTACACCCTCCAAAAAAGGCATTTATCTTTTAGTCCAGTAAGTCCATGACACATGCCAGGATGGGAACCTCTTCCAATGCTTCCTCCGGAGCCTTTCCTCTGGCAAAAAGGTACCTCTAATAAACATGCAATATCTTCAAATTGACAGCAGGAATTACTTTCTATTTTACCTTATGGGCTTTTCTCTTTTTTAGAGCCCTTTCACACTGCTGGACTGTTGACCTTCTTGACCACTGTCTAACAAGTCATCTATGGTGACATCTGCCTGTGAAGTAGTTAACAGTGTTATAGTCTATTTAAGATAGGTGTTGTGATGATTTTCCTTTTTTCCTCTATGCAGATCGAGTCTACTTTGGTCATAGTGGAGTCATTTTATGTTAGTGCTACAATTACAGATATGTGTTACTGGACTGTATTCAATATTAGTATTTACCACAATATTGTCTCTAGAGGCTCTATGTTTTCCTTATACTCCCACCCTCCTCTACATCTTTATGCCATTACAGCTGCAATTTTTGCTATTTATACTTAGATGGATAGGAGATGAGAGAGATTTAGTGTTTCCATGAGCCAAACCCCCATGATATTGAATCACTAGCCTTCTGAACGACATATCAGACTGGATGTCACTCCACTTCCTCAAATTAAACCTTGCCAAAACTGAGCTCCTAGTTTTCCCCCCAGCCCGCCCCCCCCCCCGACCTCTCCATCACGACCAACAACGCCACCATCAGCCCCACCCCACATGCCAGAGTACAAGGTGCCATTCTAGACTCCAATCTGTCTTTCCAGCCCCAGGTCCAATCGCTGACAAATTCATGCAGACTCCACCTCCACAACATCTCCAAAATACATCCGTTCCTAACTCCAGAAACTACAAAGCAACTCATTCACTCCCTTATTATATCACGACTTGACTACCGTAACTTCCTCCTCATCGGCCTACCTCAACACAGGCTATCCCCGCTTCAGTCTATTCTGAATTCTGCAGCCAGACTCATCCACCTTACTAACCGCTCCGTATCTGCCACCCCCCTCTGCCAATCCCTCCACTGGCTTCCGATTGCCCAACGCATAAAATTCAAATTACTAACATTAACGTACAAAGCTGTCCTAACATTGCCCCAAACTACATCACCGACCTGATATCCATCTACCGCCCAAAACGCTCTCTCCGCTCCTCACAAAACCTCCTACTCTCTAGTTCCCTGGTCTCCTCCTCCCATGCCCATCTCCAGGACTTCTCCAGGGCTTCCCCTATCCTCTGGAACTCACTACCCCAATCCATCAGACTGTCATCTACCCTCCTCACCTTTAGGAGCACCCTGAAAACCCATCTCTTCAGAGAAGCCTACCCCACCCTCACCTAATTACCAATCTCCTCCACTCTTCCTACCACTCCATCCCCCACAGCTATTTCCTCCTGTACCACTCTCCCTTCCCTCCTAGATTGTAAGCTCCAAGGAGCAGGGCCCTCGAACCCCTTGTGTATTGTATTGTTACTGTGCTGGCTCGTGTACTGTCTCCCATTATAATGTAAAGCGCTGAGCAAACTGTTGGCGCTATATAAATCCTGTATAATAATAATATTGGATATTGTCAGTTTATCAATGCCATATTTGTACACTACTCTGGTCCACAGTGGTTGAGACAACATAGATCCTCTGTTAATTTTTCTTTTTATGTCAATGACTGCTCTAGAAGTCAAATCTTTGCATGATCTTCTACTCTCTTTCCATCAATTTTTCTTCCTTCCTTTTCTTGGCCCTAGTCATCTTCCTTTGTGCTGGACACTCCTTATGTTCAATTGGGAGGTAAGATCATGCTCTCCTTTCTGCAGGCAACTTCAATGTATCCAATCTGGACAAGGTAGGTCCAAATTCATACATCCTCCATATGTTACACATTTTTCTCAACCAATGCAAAATGTCATCACATAAATTTCATAGGCTTTTCACCTTGATGTTAAGGGACTGAATTCTAATACTAAATGGGTCTAACATTGATGTAGATTAGAGCTCATGATCCAGATGTGGTTTTTCTACAAGAGACCCATTTCTCCCCACAAAGTAAGTTTAACTTAATTAGTAAGCATTGTTTTGTTACCTACTCTGTTACCCTGCACTCTGATAAAAAAAAGCAGGTGTGGCAATTCTCCTGAAATCCTCAACCATGCTTGTCCCTCACACTACTTTACTAGACCAATAGAATAGAAACATCATTCTCCATGGTTCCTGCCTGGGTTTGGCCACACTTGTACCCTGTAACATATATATGCACCCAACACAAACCAGATTCCTTTTTTCAATCTGTGTTAAGTAAGGTATTTTCATTCTCTCACATTTACCACTCATGGACAGACTTACACAAGAAGGTATATTGCCACCTAAAGGCAAATGCTGCTTGCACTTGAAATTTCAGTCACTCCTTAAAAAAACTCTGTTGAGTCACAGAGGATGACTTCTTTAACTTTCCTGTACATAAAACCTACACCAGAATAGACTGTTTTCACTAATTCTTCTCACTAATATCCCTGTTCTTCAAAATGCTGTTTACTTCGAGATAATATCTATAACATGGTGACACACAAAAAGAACATTGAGAACTGGAGAAAATACAGAGAAGGGCAACCAAACTGATAAGAGGGATGGAGGAGCTCAGCTATGAGGAAAGATTAGAGGAACTGAGTGTATTCTCTCGAGAAGAGGAGATTAAGGGGGGATATGATCAACATGTATAAATACATCAGTGGTTCATATAGTGAACTCAGTGTAGAGCTATTCACCCTGAGGTCATCACAGAGGACAAGGGGGCACTCTTTACATCTAGAGGAAAAGAAATTTAATCTCCAAACATGGAAAGGATTCTTCACAGTAAGAGCTGTGAAAATGTGAAATAGACTCCTTCAAGAGTTGGTTCTGGCCAGCTCAGTTGATTGCTTTAAAAAAGGTCGGGATTCTTTCTTGCATACACAGAATATAACTGGTTGCTAACATTTATAGGTAAAGTTGATCCAGGGAATATCTGATAACCTCTCAGGGGATCAGGAAGTAATTTTTTGTCCTGCAGGAGCAAATTGGATCATGCTTTACTGAGTTTTTTGCCTTACTCTGGATCAACTGTGGTTGTAGGATTATACCTTTTTTTTTATGGTTGCACTGGATGAACTTTTGTCTTTTTTCAACCAGAATAACTATGTAACTATGGTCAGATCATGCCCCTATTTTACTTAATGGGTGACATTTTTTCAAAAAATTCCTGCTATGTGATTAGGTACAATCCTACCCAAATTAATCCATGCTGATCAAGTAGGATATGTTTCTGCCCGACAAGCAGGTGATAATATTAGAGATACTACTGATCTGATAGACATTAAAAATAGGACAAAAGGTGGGACTATACTCCTGAGTCTTGATACAAAAAAGGCATGCAATCACTTAAGCTGGCTATTAATGCTAACCACCATTGAATATATGGGGCTTCATGGCACCTGTTTTACTGTAATCTGACATTTATACACTAGTCCCTCAGAATCCATTAGGCTCTTGCATTTCTCCTGGCCTCTATTCCTGAATGGAAATGGAACCATGTAGGGATTCCCCCTGTCACCACTCTTATTTGTACCATGCATTGAACCTTTATCCTCCAAATTAGACTCTCATCTGGCTTTAAGGGTCTTCAACGTATTGATTATGAATGTAAATTATTTTTATTTGCAGATAATATACTACTAACACTAACCAATCCCTTAATGTTCTTTCCCAATTTACATAGGTAGCTTATGATTTTTTCTCATCTTTCTGCCAATAATTTGAATCTTACATTTTTTCCTTACCACTGGAAGACTGATAAAATCAAATATGTAGATATCTACCCAACACCCCAGGTCTCTCAACTATACAACTCTAACTTTGTCCCACTGTTTGCAGAATTAAAAAAAAACTACTTGTTGAGATGGAAGTCTCTCCGCCTTTCCTGGATAGACAAGATTACTTCTATTAAAAAGACACATACTTAAACAAGTATATTATTTTGAAATGCGATCTATTAGAGTCCCTCTTTACTGACCTTAAGAAAAGACTTTAAGAAAAAAAAAATATTTAAGTTTACAAGGGATAGTGCCATACACATACTGTTAGCATGCAAATCTCAAGGTGGCAAAAACACTATCTAGCTGTTCAATGATGTCACTTGACCTCATGATCTACACTTTGCCCACTCAATAAATTAACCAAGATTGAAAATCTCTGGATCACACCCATTTATACTAACTTATTAATTTGGTCATCCACTCTAGGTGTACCAAATACCCGTTTACTAACCATGTTATAGGAACATTTGGTCATACTGTAAGATAAAAGTTTGCCTATCTCCCATAACATCTCAGTTAACCTCATTCATGTGTACACCTTTACTTTACTTCAGCAATGAACATCAAACGGATGGCCCATGGTTTGACCTAAAGTTATTCTGGCTTCATGACATCATTGGTCCTTCTCCTGGTAAGCTACTTTCCTTTGATGATCTACAGTTTAAGTACCAACTATTGTCTTGAGCTCTAGTCAATTATTTAAAAATGAATTATTATACTCAATTGCTAACTACAAAAGTAATGTTTGCTAAATTAACACCTTTCAAAAAAAAAAATTGCTTAGATGGCCTCACACATTGATGTCTATAAATGTCTTTTCAAGATTTATGTTGACCTTCTCCATAAATACAAGTATATATGCTCAAATGGGAGCTAGACATAGGCTTTGCTTTACATAAGGAGGAGCAAGAAGACATCTGGGATAATGCTAAAATAAACATCCATAAGTAGTTTATTTTATAAAGTGAATCATTATAAAATTCTCTTTTTATTGGAATTTCACTCCCGAACTACTCCATACAATTAGTCACTCTTTACCCTCAAACTGTTAGAGATTGTCATGAGTCTATGAGAACCTTATACCGCATCTACTGGGAATATCCTCACAGCCACCTCTTGTGGGGATACACTAATACTCTATTAGAAACTATTTTGCCCCTCCACTCTCTTTAGACCCAATTCATTATCTTTGGACCTGCCTATGCTGTACTCATCCAACTCAGCCACAAAATGTATTACCCACATTTTGACAGCAACCAGATGCTTGATAGCCTTAATGTGAGAGAAGATATCTCCATCATCTGTATTCATGACATCTATAACATGGAATATTTAACAGTTAGAATGAGTGATTCTGTCACTAAATTCACCAAAACTGGTGCTCTTGCCATATTCTCAACTTACATTAACATCTCTGCTGGATATATGAGCCCAGTGTTATATATATAGGGGCATACATAAAAAAAAAATGTATAGAACAGAAGATGATGTCAGCTCTCCTAATTTGCACAATTAGCACCATCCACTCTAAAACACAAGTGGGCATTACCAAGAGATCAATGACTATGAGAGAGAAACAAATACATAAAAAAACAATATATAAAGCCACCAAACAACACGCCTTATATTGAATTACAAATCCATGAGGTCAATGGGATCTCACACTAATCTTTTCTCTTTCTTCTATGCTAGGTGCTACTGAAATTTAAGCAACTTATCAATGTGAGATATCTTGCTGTTGACATTGCTTAGGTTATGCTGTCACTTGAAACTAGATTAGGTGATCAAAATCTGCTAAAAACATACCTGCATGAAAGTTGCAAGACAGCCTCATAATGTAGTAAAGATTTATTGGATTAGGCACACATAAAAACAATTGCACCATACGAGAAGCATATGAGAAGTGACCAGCATGTAAGAGCAGAGTGAGACCTGGAAGGTTGGATATAACACACAGTCCAGGGCCTACACTGCAGTCGCTGCATGTTCAGGTGCAGCTGCTGCACTACAGGGGAATGGAGAATTGGACCATAGGGGCACAGGCACACCAAGGGTTATTGCTTCTGCTGTGTCCTGCTTCTGTCGAGTTAGGCTGATGAAGGAGAGGATTTGCTCTCCAAAAACACATTCCCAGAATTTTTTATTACCTGAGATGAAAAAGAAGCAGGAGGAAAAATAACCCTTGATGTGGATGTGTCCACCCTGTCTGGTTCTCCAATCCACCGCAGTGCAGAGGCAGTACCTGAACATCCAGTGGCATTTCAATAGACTCTGGACTGTGTGTTATATCCAGCCATTTAGGACTCAGTCTGCTCTTATATATTGGTCACTCCTCATATACTTGTAACTGAAATTCCAACTGTGTTTGTTTTTGTGTGATTAATTTAATAAATCTCTGCTATGCTATGAGGCTGTCTTGCGTCCTTCCCTGCTGATGTTTTTTGCATACAGGGGTACCATGAGATATACAGTATGTATGATTGTCTGGTAAGAGGTGAGTGAATAGCTCTCCCCTTCTCCTCTTCCCCTCCTCCCTTAGCTATTACCACTTCCTAAACTAACTCCACTTTAAATTTTTCTCTTTCCTCTTTAATTCTACATTTCCTTTTTTATTTTTCCCTAGATCTTTCTTTTAGCTATAATGCAGATGTGTGATTTAGGTACAGTGGTTCTCTACAGCTTGTTCATTAAAATTCATCAGTAGATGTCATAATGCAATACTCCTCACATACATATTTTGAAAACCAGCCTCTGGATATTCTTTAATTGTGTCACTGTTCTACTCGCTATAATTTTTTTTATACCAGAATTATTAATGCAAGCAATAGGCAGTCATTTTGTGATGTTTATTGTCTAAATACATGTAAAACTAAATATCTTGTTCACTGCTGGATGTATCCTTATATGTATGCTCTAAGTTACTGTACGTTTATGTACATGTATATTCTTTGAAAATGTTCAATAAACAGAAACAATGGAGAAGCCCTCTTATTGGTCGGATTTTTTAGGCACGGGTTAGACCAAATAGCCTAACCTAACAATTAACGATTTAAAAGAGAACCATTTTTTATTTACATAATCTTATAAAAGACATATAATTACAATTACAATGTATGGTGGTATCACCAGAAGTGATTTTACAGTAAAGATGTAAATATAAGTCATGCGTATTTTTGCCCTTAACGTGTTTTGAGACCAATCACGATATCTTCTTCAGAAGTGCTCAAAAGGCATGATGTCTACAATAGACATAAAAATATATATTTCATATCTTACATCAATACAAACAATACAATTACAATCAAATAGTACACAATTATACACTTACATGGCCCCATACAGGGACAAAGCGCATAGGAAGAACCGCCAATGGGTTAAAATCATTAATTACGTGAATGCAGCCAACAATTCCATGTTCCTCTGACAACAGAAGTAAGAGAAGAGAGAAAACAGGAAAAAACAACCGTCGTCCAGTCGTCTCCTGGAGGGGCCCTACCACAGCCACCCAGGAAAGGATGAAAAGTCTGTCTGGTCACCAATATTGTTGGGAGGGTATTGTATAAACAAATAATAAAATGCATAAATTGCAATAGTACATATGTACCACCAAATCAATAAAAAGCCAAGGGGATTGGAACCGGGAGCACTTGGTGTGCAAGAAGTGACCAGTGATACTTGGAGTAAATTGATGGTAACTTTGCATCAAAAAGTCCCAAAAGGGAAAGATCTCTCTAGGATGATATGCCTATAACAGATAAAGATACAGATATCCAAGAGGGGGGCATATAAAGCCACTAATATATTAAAAAATTCCCCAAATTATCCAAAAATGTCTGTATGTAACATGCCAGGTCTGCTGAGGTATGGTGTCATGATGGCTGCATAAGTGGTATACAGGTTTTCAAAAGGGTATTAGGAAAATAGGGTATAAGGAAGGCTTGAAAATGCCCCAATGAGCATCTGGAAGAACTGAGGTAAATTAGGACAGACCTATCGGCAGACCTATCGGCAGACCTATCCGCACACCTGGACGTGCAGCAGCTCCTCCCCAGCCGTGCGTGTCATCACCCCGCCGGGGTCAGTATGATGTCGCACAGATGCATGAGAGACAGAGGGAGAGGAGCAGTCGGAGAGAGTGTGGACCAAACCTCTCTTTGATGCAACAATTGCGCTGTCCCAGAACCCAGCCCTAAAGGCCACCAACTCCAGAGGACAGTGGTCGCGGCCCCCCATACAACGGGGAGACACAGGACCGACGATAAAACATAATTTATATATAAATAATAAATAATAATAATAAACAGAAAGTTGAAAAAAAGTGCAGGGAACCAAACAGCTTACTGCACACAACCTTTCAACAGAGGGAAATCAGGAAAGTACAGGAAAGATGTAAGAGCACAACCGTTGCTGCAAAGGAGCTGAATACACATACATCTATTGTCTCTGTAGACATAGAAATTGAGATAATGATGGTATTAGCTGTTATTATAGAATTTATCATAAATATAAAGGCAGAATTATTTCATACAGTTCAGTTTCCCACATTTATTCCTGACAACAGCAAAAATGGTCTATATTATAGTGTTATAGGCTTGATTGATATTGGTTATAGTATGTCATCCTCAGTTTACATTTGTCCAAACATTTGCATGCAGCACAGGAGGCTAGCAATCATATGTAATCAACTGAGTAGCTTAATAACTGCTCCCATTTTGGCAAATACAACACATGCAGAGACAAAAATAAACATATTTTACGCACCTGGCCATTTGATATCTAATTGAGACATATGTTATGCAAAATACCTTTAAAAACAGTTTTACAGTTCTCTGAGGACTGGTTAAAAAATAGCATAGGTTAAAAACATGCTATATCTAAGTTCTGCTCTAGTTTTATATATATTCACTACATTGTTTAGACACTACACTGTATCTAAACAATTCACTCTGTAGATTGTTTGTGAAAATACATAAATAAAACAAAACATAAATGTTCACATACAATATCATTCTTGTGAAAAGGTTAATATTCTAGTGCACCTGCATAGATGGAAGACATCCAGTATTAACATCTGTTTGCTTTCAACTGTAACATAGGCTGTGCAGAAAAGAATTTCAAACTAAATGCTTATAACAGTATACGCAATCCAAACCAATATCTGGTACATTTAACTTTGCTGCTACGTTTTGGACTAGCATTGTTCATCCAAGAATGTAGCTGAGAAGAAAATGGAATGCCAACAGAGTACTTTCATAAGATGCTGAACATTTTTCCAGGTAACAAGAAAAAGCATTCAGTGAGCAACTAAAGATAAGGAGTAACCACAGGAACTTTGCAAAAGTCATAATGTTCCTTCAACTTATTGACAAAAAAAATTCCACTCAAAATCTCCTAGAGAAAAGTCTGCTCAATAGAGAATCAGTGGAAGAACAGTTAGAGTGCACTTCCTGAACCATATTCTGTATCTTCATCTTTTTCTGCCTCACCAATCACACTGACGTTTTCCGGGCAGTTTTGAATCATATTGGTGCTATGTGAAAAGTCTATTAATTCTATTTATTAAGGGATAATATAGGTTTATATAATCAAGATAATAGCATTTTATGTATGTCATACATTTAGATTATGAAGTTACTATTGTTTTTTAAGATAGAACACTGACAGTGGCAAACATTTCCTGTGTATTTATTAATGGAGGTATCAATTGTCTATAATTGGAGATAAAAGATAATATATATATTAGAAAATTACGTCTAGATAAGTAGGCGCTGATTTATTAATGGAGGTAGCAATTGTCTATAATTGGAGATAAAGGGTAACATATATACTGTGTGTGTGTGTGTGTGTGTGTGTGTGTGTGTGTGTGTATATATATATATTTTTTTTTAGAAAATTACGTCTAGATAAGTAGGGGCTGATTAATCACTGGAACTTCTTTACTCATTTGTTAGGTGATTATAACCCCACCTACACCTCTGTAAAAGTGATTCAGAAATAATTTTGTTACTACATTACCCAAGGAAGAGATGGTGGACTATCTAGAAAGGTGAAAAGTGCACAGTCAGTGAAATTCATAAAGAGCTTCGTAGGAACTCTAGAATTTCATTGCACCTCCACACTGAAATTGACAATGCTTGAAACAGATTGACTTACCTGTAAGGAACAGGTATTTTAATCTGCATTAGGCAGTGGTAGCAGTGAGGCTGGAGTGTCTATGCAGGCTGTAGAGTCCTCAGTTCAGCATAGATAAACATAGAGGCTCAGCATTGGCAACCCCATTCCTGGCTACTGTGCTTTTCACACTAACAGGTGAAAGGCGGAGGAATTTTGTAGTGTGGTGGGCAGAGCTTGATGAGGAACTGGAAGGCTAGTTCCACATTAGATCTGCCTTTCTTGTTATTGACAACATATATGGCAGTGGGTGGGTTCCACAGCTGAGGGTGTAAAGAGGGAGACATCAGAATTGTTGCCCTATGCACAGTGGTGAGGAAGGGATTCTGGGGGAAAACTTGTACCAGCTCATCCTCTGTGTAGATGAAGGATCTGTACATGTGCTGTGTGAGCTGTCAGAGTGGGGAGGAGCAGCTGAAAACAACAGGAGAGAAGCAAAATGCTGATTGGCATAGTCCAGACAGAGGGTCAGAGGTTTCACGTCCTCCCAGAGCAGAAAGAAAACTCCTCCTATAACCTTTAACCAGTGCTCTGCTAAAGTCACAAGACTGCTCTAACTACTGATGAGAAAAGCTACTTAAAGGTGGATATTCATTGGTGCTGACCTGATTGATGCCTGGGTATAAGCTCCTTGAAACCAAGGAGCTGTGCTCGTTGGCTGTGAGGGTCACACTAAGAGGTCTGGAGTCTGTTTCCAGGGTGTACAAAGTGCCTGAGAAGTGCCATATCCTTGCCAGTTTCTTAGATGACCACGAGTGCCCCTCTGAGTGTCATATACATGCGCAATTATATTGTGTGTCTGGTGAGTGCAAGCACACCTCTTTTTCTTTTTTTATACCTATTGTTTTTTTTATTGGTCATTTTTTTGTTTACAACAATTAACAGTATTGTCGCAATAATGTATTACAGATTTGTAAAGGATAAAGATAACAGAGTATGAGCATATTCACCATCTTACAAAATTCAGCTTATAAACAATGTGACTTTGTAGTCATTACTGTCATGAATACTTTTTTTTTTGATGAGTATGCATTGTTTGTTTGAAATATTCAGTAAGTCGCTAGTTTAGAGAAGAAAGGAAGGTTGTGAGAAGTGGAGATAAGAGATTAGAGAAAAGTAGAATAAAGAATGAGATTTGAAATTATTACATATTTCCTTTTTTTGGATAATAGGGTGATAATAATAGAGTGGAGTAGCTGTATCTCTAGTGGTGTTTGATTGGTACATCTTGTAGTTTCCTATGTAACGGTATATCAATGATCTTTGAGCCATAAGTCCCAGTGTTTCCGGAATTTAGCAGAGGAGTTGTGTATTTGAGCAAAGGTTTTTTCGAAGGCTGTGTTTTTGTTCAGGATTTCAGTTACTGTGCGAATGGATGGCGTTGTAGTTTGTTTCCAAAGCCTGGCAATACTCAATCGTGCCGCTATCAAAATATGCATTAGTACAGTTCTGGACTGTGGTGGCCAGGAGTCTATTCCTATTCCCAAAAGTGCCAGGGCTGGATCAGGAATTGGAGAGGAGTTTGTAATTGATGTTATAAACGTGAAGATATCTGACCAGAATGGAGTAATTTGTGGACATTCCCACCATATATGGTACAAGGATCCTTGTTGGTTACAGTTCCTCCAGCATAATGAGGAGTACCGGTTGGATGAACGTGCTGCCAAATGTTGTGGAGTTATGTACCATCTGTGTAATATCTTTTGGGCTGATTCCCAATGGTTACTGCATCTGGTAGTTTTCCTAGTCCAGTTTTCTGCTGTTTGCCATTGTTGAATCTGGAATTGTTTCCCAATGTCTCGTTCCCATTTATGCATCGTTGGTAATTTTCCTTGGTGACGATGTTGAAGAGGGATATTATATATGAATGAGATACCTCGTTTGTGAGAATCTATTCTTTCATAAAAGTTGGTCAAAGATCTGAGGAGAGAATCTTCTTGGTATTCCAGGTTGCGTAATGCATGACGAATTCTTAGATATTTGAAAAAGTCCTTGTGCGTAATTTTGTATGTTTCAGAAAGTTGTTGAAATGTTTGTAGGGTACCATTGGCATATAGTTGGGCAAGATTTTGAAGGCCTGCTTTTGACCAGGATTTAAGTTCTAGATCAGGTGTCATCGATGATATGGAGAGTAAAGGAATGAAGCCATTAATTGTAGGGTGATTTCCCTTTGAGGTTCGTAGAAGACACCCAGGTGCAGAGAGTCACATTGATTGTGTCTAGGCAGTATCTTGGGGCTCTATGGGTGAGAGTAAGAGCTCCCAATGTGGCTTGAGTGTCACTATGGATAAGGGACTATTCTATCTGTACCCATCGTTTGTCTATTTGAGGTGTCCACCAATGCTGTGTCTGATCCAACACTATTGCTTTATGCTATAATTGTAGATTGGGGGCTCCCATACCTAAATTTGATCAAGAAGTGTATAGTGTCAATTTGTTGACCCGTGCCCTTTTGTGTTCCCAGATGTAAGTGTTTAATAGTGATTGTAGTTTTTGTATGGATGAAGATAGTAATGGTATTGGGATGGCTCGAAAGAAATATAAAATGTGTGGTAAGATAAACATTTTTATAATAGCAATTCGCCCAACCCATGAAATAGTGGTGTTGGAGAACTCTTTACATAGTTCTGTTATTTTAATGAGTAGATTGGAAAAGTTGATCTTAAATGTGTTCTAGTGGGGAGACATTAATTTTATTCCTAAGTATGTAATTTGTGATGATGTGGCCCATGAGAAGGGGGAGATTGATTAAATTTGTTTATGTAGTTTAGGTGGGATTGCTATCGGCAACATGGAGGATTTGGCTTCATTTACTTTGTACATGGATAATAAGCTAAATTGCGAGATATCCTTTTCCAATGCTATTATTGAGATAATGGGGTCGGTCATAGCAATTATGATGTCATCAGCGTATAGTCCTATTTTTAGTGTTTCGTGACCTATTTTGATACCTCCAATGTCAGGTTGTATACGTATCGCTTCTGCCAATGGTTCTATGCATAAAGCAAAGATTAAAGGTGATAAGGGACACCCTTGCCTTGTACCATTTGATATCTGGAATGGGTCAGAGAGTATACCAGATGACCATAGTCTAGCACTAGGGCATGTATATAAAGCCATAATTGCTTTCTTGAATGGACCTGTTATTCTGAATTTTTCTAGTACCAGTTGTAGGTATGGCCAGTAGATTTTGTCAAACGCCTTTTCTGCATCTAATTAGATGAGTAGAGATGGTGTTTGTGTGTAATTTGCCCATTGAGCAAGGATAAGCCCATTGGATAAGGGTTGGACAAAGGTTTTGTAATATTCATTGGTATAACCATCAGGTCCTGGTGATTTGTGAGAAGGAAGATCATGAATTATTTTATTAATTTCAGAGGTGGTGAAGGGTTGTGATAAGGAGTCTAGTTGTTCTGTGGAGATCTTAAGAAGTTGTAGTGATTCCAGAAACGTATTGATTTGGTTATCAGTAGGAGGTGTAAATTCTTGAGAGTTTTTTATGTTATATAGTGTTGCATAGTATCTACTAAAAGCATTGGCTATATCTAGTGGATTTATACATTTTCCCTTAGATGGGTCTTTTAGATATGCAATTTTCGATTTGTATTGCTATCGCTTAAATTGTTTTGCTAAATGTGGTCCTCCTTTATTTGCTTGCGTGTATGATATAAATTAAAATTTTTTTGAGTTGAAGCCTTAGTTTCTCTCGTAGAGAACGTAGCTGAGATAAAATAATTTGTTCTGGGTTTTGTTTGTGTTGTGATTCCAGGAGTTTAATTTGCGATAATATGTCTGTTTTGGCTTTCCTTTTTTTTTTCGTAAGCCCCTAATTTGATGAATATTCCTCTCATGTATGCCTTGTGTGCATTCCACAGAACAAAATCATCAACCTCTGTATTGTTATTGATATGGAAATAGGAGAGTAATTCCTTCTATATTTAAGATTTATAATGTTGGTTTGTAATTAGGGCTGAGTTTAGTCTCCATACAGAGAGGTTGTTGGGGTGTGGTGTTTTAAACATTTCTGATGTGAGCGGGGCATGGTCTGACCATGTGATGGAGCCAATTTCGGTTCTAGATATTTGCTGTAAAGATCTTTTATCTGTGAAAAATAAATCAATCCTTGAGTATGAATTTTGGGAGTGAGAAAAGTATGTATAGTCTTTTTCGTCACCATGGAGACATCTCCATGTATCATATAGATCTTCTGATTCTATAAATGATGTTAGAGTATGTGATTGTCTGCGTAGTTTGTTAGTGGAGTCTAGGTTTGTATCTATTACCTCATTAAAATCTCCGCAAATGATTAAAGCTCCTTGTCTTAGTAGTTTAATTTTGTTTGATAAGCTTTGGAAGAAGGTTTTATGTCCTTTGTTTGGTGCATATACATTTACCAGTGTCATTAAGAAATTGTCGATATGTGCAACTAAGATAATATATCTACCTTGTGGGTCTGAGAATATTGATTGAATTTGTATAGCTATTGTATCTTTTATTGCAATTATTACTCCTTTGTTTTTTTTATTAGCATTTGCAAAAAAGTATTGTGTGAATTTACTATGTTTGCATGTAGGTGGGTTAATTTTTTTAAAATGTGTTTCTTGTACACACAGTATATTACATCTGGTTTTTAAAGATTCTCTCCATAGAGATGTGCGTTTGTAAGGGCTATTAAGTACTTTAACATTAAAGGACGTTATGATGACCATTTTTGCGTTTTATATAATTGCTCTAAAGTAGCTAGTATTGTAGTTATAAGTTGTAGGTACCAAGCACAGCACTGATCATCCCTCCCCATGCTCTGAAGGGTATCTGGTTTTTGAGTTGTATTCATCAATAGAAATGTTATCTGAATATGAAGATAAGGAGAATGTAATAAGCATAGTAAGAATATAAAAGAGTAAGAAGTATAAGAAAACATCAACAAAACAAAAACTTGTATGAATGTGCATAGCAGACTCATTATCTGGTGGAGTGTGTAGTATACCTGAGAAGTATAGGGGCTAACTCTTCCCTGCTAATGCGGAAGAAGGTACTGAGACATCCCAATAGGAAAAAGATAAAAGTGACCAAAAGTCCCATTGTTCAGGTTGTCGGGATTGTAACCCAGTCTGCGGATATTTTGGGGTGCGTTTCTTTACACATATATTGTGGCTCTGCTGGTATAGCGATATTCCATGATGCCAGAATTTTTATCCCATCATCAGGAGTCAGAATTGGGATTAATTTCCCTTGAAAGTTGGCTAAGATTTTTGTGGGATATCCCCACTGATATCTTATGGATTATTAGAGCTGATGTGATGCGTTTGAATTCTTTGCGTTTTTGTGCGGTATAGGCTGATATGCCCGAAAATATAGCAAATTTTTCATATGGAGCTGGAAGTGTTTTACGTTTTCTCATAGCTATCATGAGTGCTTCCTTAGCATGAAAAAAATGTATTCTGGCAATAACGTCTCTATGGACGGTATCTGGCAGATGTTTAGGTTTCATCAGTCTATGGGCTCTATCAATAATGAGCTCAGATTGTGACATGTTTGGTAGAAGTGTTTTCAGTAGTCTCCCCAGGTAGATGTGTAACTCTGGTGGAGTGACTGATTCAGGGATCCCTCTGATTTTAATGTTATTCCTCCTTGTGCGGTCTTCCATGTCAGCCATTTTTTCTTTAATTTTTATGATTTCTTGTGATTGTGTCTCATAAGCATCAATCAAGGAATTGTGTGCTATAACACATTCCTGAATTTTCTTTTCTGCTTCATCTGTACGTTTTTCAATTTGGGTGACTTGTTTTTGAATAAAATGTACAGATTTTTGAAGATCAGATTGTATGTCTTTGTGAAGGGACAATAGCATCTGTTTCAGTGTAATGGCTGTGACAGGGGAGTCTGAAGCTGGCAGCTCTGCCATTAAATGTATTGCTTCAATCAGATCTGTTGTTTCAGTAGAAGTGAATTGTTTTCTTTTTACTTACAGGAGCCTTTGTACATGGTGATAGGAGAGGAAGCTGGTCTCTTGCTCTTTTCTTTCACTGGTGACAGAGGATCAGCTATATCTGTATCAGAGGCTGATGAGGATAATGATGTGTCTTCCTGTTGCAGCTCTGACAGTTCCTGTGTGTTAGAGTCGTCGCCATCTTGCCTGTCTGCTGTGTGAGGCTGTGAGAAGAACTCTGAGTTTCTTCGGTCCCTTGGGGATTTTCTTCCCCTTTGTCATCGCGGGTGGTAAGCGTTACTGGTCTGAGGTCTGTTCCTGTTTATGTCACGGCTATCTCTGATGCCTGATGTCGTTTCGGGTTGCTATTATAGCAGGGTTTGTGAGGAGCTCCTGTCTCAGGCAGCCATCTTCCTGTGCGGCTCAAACACACTCCCCACACCTCTTTTTCTTATCCACAGAAGTCACGAGCACCTATTGATATTATTCCAGTGGGAGCGACCATTATCCCCAGACACTGATTGATATGTGCACCTATAAAGAAAAGTCATTTCCACTGTTTGGACTAATATGCGTTTATAATGTGCGTTTATCTTATTGCTACTCGTCCATTTTAAGACGACGCACTATTGTCACTTTATTGCGCTCATTTATAGCGCATTGTTTTATCACTTGTCACTATGCTGTTTTATTATTATTATTATTATTATACATTATTTATATAGCGCCAAAAGGTTTGCTCAGCGCTGTACATTATAGTGGGGGACAGTACATGAGACAATACAGTAACAAGACAAAACACGAGGGGTTCAAGGGCCCTACTCTTTCGAGCTTACAATCTAGGAGGGAGGGGATAGTTGTACAGGAGGAAGTGGCTGTGGGGGATGGAGTGGTAGGAGGAGTGTAGAGCGGCTGTTAGGTAAGGGTGGGGTAGGCTTCCCTGAAGAGATGGGTTTTCAGGGTGCGCCTAAAGGTGAGGAGGGAAGGTGACAGTCTGATGGATTGGGGTAGTGAGTTCCAGATGATGGGGGAAGTCCTGGAGAAGTCCTGCAGTCGGGTGTGGGAGGTTGAGACCAGGGAGCTAGAAAGTAGGAGGTCTTGTGAGGAGTGAAGATTATGGATAGGGTGGTGTTTGGGTATCAGGTCGGTGAGGTAGTTTGGGGCAGCGTATGTCAGTGTTAGTAGTTTGAATTTAATACGTTGGGCAATCGGAAGCCAGTGGAGGGAATGACAGAGGGGTGTGGCAGAAGCGGAACGGTTGGTGAGGTGGATGAGTCTAGCCGCTGAGTTCAGGATAGACTGAAGCAGGGATAGTCTGTGATGAGGTAGGCCGGTGAGGAGGGAGTTGCAGTAGTCGAGTCGTGAGATAATAAGGGAGTGAACGAGTTGTTTAGTAGTGTCTGGGGTTAGAAGAGAAGAAGAGAAGGGGCCCAAGGACAGAGCCTTGGGGGACCCCAACAGAGAGGGGGAGGTGGTGGCATTATAGGTAAAGCTGAAGGAGCGTTGGGATAGATAGGAGGAGAGCCAGGAGAGAGCGGAGTTTCTGATGCCAAGGGAGTGTAGTTTATTAAGGAGGAGGGGGTGGTCAACTGTGTCGAAGGTCGCAGAAAGGTCAAGGAGTAAGAGGACTGAGTAGTGGCGGTTATTAGGTCATTAGTGATTTTGAGTAGGGTGGTTTCGGTGGAGTGTAGGGGACGGAAGTCAGACTGTAGTGGATCGAGGAGGTTGTTGTCAGTGAGGTGGGCGCTTAGGCGATTGTAGACTAAGCGCTCAAGGAGTTTGGAAGTAAATGGCAGCAGAAAGATGGGTCTAAGGTTGTTCAGGTCGGTGGGGTCCATGGCGGGTTTTTTGAGTATGGGAGTGATGTGCGCGTGCTTTAGGGGGGAGGGGAATGCGCCAGTGGAGAGGGAGAGATTGAAGATGTGGGTGAGGAAGCGTAGGATGGAGGAGGAGGGTGACCAGACGAGTTGTGTGGGGACAGGGTCAAGGGGGCAAGTGGTGAGGCGGGCTTCTGAGAAGACCTTAGTGACCTCCTCAGTGGTAGCAGTGCTGAAGGAGCGGAGTGTTGGGGAGGATAAGGTGTGCGGGATGTTAGGTGTGGTGGAGGGCAGGGCGGTTGCAAGGTCAGAGGAGGGGAGAGTTGATGGGGTTATAGTGGGAGGGAGGCTAGGTGGGGAGGTAGGTTGAGCATTGGCGATGTCCTTACGGATTGCGTCGATCTTATTTTGGAAGTGATTGGTAATCTCGTGGGCGGTGAGTGAGGTACTGGGTGGGGGTGGGGGGGGAGAGAGTAGGGAGTTGAAAGTGGAGAAGAGCCGGCGAGGACAGGTGGAGAAGGTGTTGATGAGGTCGTTCTGCCAGGGTTGAAGCGGTCAGGGTCTAATGCTACGTGTGGTCAGGGGTGCTAAGGAGTCTAGGGCAGCTGATAGCCAGTTGTTGTACGCAGTAGTGGCCAGGTCAGGGCATGACAGTGGGAGGATACTGTCGTACAGACGGTCAGCTGCAGAGTGGAGAGGGGCCGGTTTCAGGTTGCGGAGTTTACGGCTGGTGATGGTTTGAGGTTCGGGGGGGGTGTTAGAGGAGGGGGAGATGGAGAACGTAATGAGGTTGTGGTCAGAGAGAGGGAAAGGGGTGTTTGTGAGGTTGTGGAGGGTGCAGAGATGGGAGAAAACGAGGTCCAGGGTGTTCCCTTCGGTGTGGGTGGAGGACTGTGTGCACTGTGTGAGTGAAAAAGAAGAGGTTAAGTGGAGTAGTTGGGATGTAGCCGGGTTGTTGATATTGATAGGGATATTGAAGTCTCCAAGGATGATGGTGGGTAGCTCAGAGGAGAGGAAGAAAGGTAGCCAGGCAGAAAAGTTGTCAAGGAAGCGGGATACGAGTCCAGGAGGCTGATAGATTACTGCAATCCTCAGAGGGGTGAGGGAGAAGAGTCGGATGCAGTGGGCCTCGAAGGAGGAGAAAGATAGAGAGGGGGGGTTTGGGAGGACTTGGAAGGTGCTCAGTGGTGACAAGAGCATGCCAACCCCACCACCTCTACGACCGCTCGGTCTGGGTGAATGGGACCAGACGAGACCTCCATAGGAGAGTGCCGCAGGGGAGGTGGAGTCAGTGGCTTGGATCCAGGTTTCGGTGACCGCTAGGAGGTTGAGGGAGTGGGAGATAAAGAGGTCATGGAAGGCGGTGAGCTTGTTGCAAACCGATCGGGTGTTCAGGAGTGCAACCAAGAGTGGAGGGGTGGATGCGGGGAGGAGGCGGACAGGTATAAGGTTGAGGGGGTTGCGGCGGTTTGTGGGAGTAGGAGGGTGCCTAGTGGGTGAGTGAGGTGGTGAGGGGCCAGGGTTCGGGGAGATATCCCCGGTGGTTAGGAGGAGAAGGGTGAGAAAGGTGGCATAGGAGCGGGATGTGTGAGAGAGTGAGGGTCTGTTAGTGGTGGCGTGTGAGTCGGTGGGAGAGTGGAGTATCAGGAGGAGGTGGTGAGAGCCATAATGGGGAGATGGAAGTAGTGAGGGCCCGATGTATAGTTGTTTTGGGGGAGTAGGGGGGTAGAGGGAGGAGATTTTGTGAATGGAGGAGAGGAGTACGAGAAGGAGGAGTACAGGTGGCATATTAGGAGGGTTTTATTTATTTTATTTAATTATTTAATCATATTTATACTTATATAGTTGTCCTAATGCTGCATTTTGATATATACATGGTTTAAAGGATTTAGAGTTTTTTTCTTTATGCTAGCTGCTTTTATTTCTATTTATAAAAAGCGATCGCTTAATTGTTTATATATGATTTATCTGCATGAACCCTGAATGAAATACAGTACTGTGCAAATGTTTTAGGCAGGTGCAAAAAAATGCTGTAAATTAAAACAGCTTTCAGAAATAGAAGGGATAATAGTTTATTTTTGATCAATTAACAAAATGGAAAGTAAATGAACAGTAGAGAAATCCAACTCAATTGGTGTGACCACCATCTACCTTCAAAACAGCATCAATTCATCTAGGTATACTTGCATACAATTTTTGAAGGAACTTTGCAGGTAGGTTATTCCAAACATTTTGGATAACTAACCACAGATATTCTGTGGATGTAGGCTGCCTCAAATCTTTCTGTTTATTCATGTAATCCCAGATAGACTCAATGATGTTGCAGGGCTCTGTGGGGGCCAAACCATCACTCCCAAGGCTTATTGTTCTTCTTTAAGCTGAAGATAGTTCTTAATGACATTGGTTGTATGTTTTGAGTCCTGCTGTAGAGCACATTTGAGGCCAATGACACCTCCTCCCTGATGGTATGACATGATGGATACGAAACTGTATTTCTCAACATTGAGGACATCATTGATCCTGACTAAATCTCCAACTCCATTTGCAGAATTGCAGCCCCAAACTTGCAGGGATCCTTCACCATGCTTCACTGTTGCCTGCAGACACTCATTATTGTACTGCTCTCCAGCCCTTCAACAAAAAACCCACCTCCTGCTACAGACAAATATTTACAATTTTGACTCATAAGTCCAGAGCATCTGCTGCTATTTTTCTGCACCCTGTTCTTAAGTTTTCATGCATAGTTGAGTTGCTTAGCTTTTTACCACATTTTAATGGCTCCAGATGATGACTGCTTGCCAACTATAACGTATTCTAGGGATGCACCGATACAGTTTTTTATTGGCAAGTACGAGTACCGATACATTCGGTCAACTACTCGATGATACCAAGTACCCATGCTTTGCAGTGTGATTTGCATTAATGTATGCAAATTGCACCACAAAGAATAGCATGCAATTTGAAGAGGAATGCAATTCCTGTCCAAATTGCATGTGGTTTCCCCACTGCTCCTGTGCGAACCCAGGTTTGTCATAGCCTGAGTTCACACAGGAGTGGTCCGGGAAACCTCCCTGCAGGCATCCCATGCTTAGTGTCAGTGGTAGGAGGGGAGAGAAAGTAGCGAGGATTTGCAATCCGCTTTCTTTCCTCTACTTGCAGCGATGACAGTTCAGGCTAGACAGCATCTGATTGGTCAGCTGCTGACCAATCAGATGCCGTCTAGCCCCAACTGTCATTGTTACAAGAAGAAGAAAGAAAGCAGAGGGATTTCAAGTCCCTGCTGTGTTCTCTCCTCTCCTCTCCTGCCACTGACACTCAGCATTGGATGCCTGCAGAGAGGTTTCCGGCACCGCTCATTTGTGAACTTGGCTATAACAAGCCTGGGTTCACACAGGAGTAGTGGGAAATCATATTCCTGTTCAAATAGCATGCTAATATTTGCAGTGCAATTTGCATCCATTAACACAGTATCAGTTAAGGTATCAGTAGGATTTTCATGAGTACTGATGAAAACACTCGTTATTGGCACTGATATTGGTATCAGTATCGGTGCATGCCTAACGTATTCACAGCCATTTTCTTATGAAACACTTCTTTTTGATGTGGTCATTTTATATTTCTGTTATTCTCATTTAACTCATGAAGAAATTATTTGAATTCATCTACAGAGCCCTTTCGTAGCATCAAAACATCATCAGAGATCCACATTGATAAACAGTACAGCATCATTTCTTCCCATAATCCTAGATGTAGGCATGCATAAGAGGAAGCCCAACAGGCCCCAAAGAGGTTCCCTTTTTTGCATTGATAATATTTTCCTGTTGAAAAGGAAATAATTATTCATCAATGCAAATTGAAGCAGGTCCATAATAAACTCATTTTGTGCCACCATTTCGTCAAAAGATCTATCAATAAAATGGGCCACTGCCTCATGTCCCCAGTGGTGTGGGACTAATGTGTATAATGATTTCACATCAATCCCAAATGACAGGAATTCTTTTTCCACTTTCACTTCCTCTATTTTAGAAAGGACATTCCTTGTGCCCTTTACATAAAATGTATCAATGCCATTTTCTTCATAGAAGAATCTATATACTGTATTTACCTAACCTTTCAAACGGGGCATTTACTGCAGATACAATAGATCTTCCTGGAAGGTTATGGTAATTTTTATGAACATTTGGAATTATGTAAAATATTGGTACATTACATTCATATATGTTCAGTTATTACAATTATTTTTTATTCAAAAGACCTCTCTCTTTTGCCCAACTAAGTATATCATTGATCACTTTTATCAAATCTGGAATTCCTACGAGCCGCTTATATGTTGAAGTATCATTTAATATGCTCATAGCCTCATGATCATACTTTTCTTCAGTAAGTAAGACAATATTGACCCCCGTGTTACTCCTATTTATAGATAAGGCATCTCTTTTAATTCTTTTGATGCTAATCTCTCTTTCTTAGATAGATTATCCCTTTTCTTTTCTTTTCTTTTCATTTCAATTTATTTTCTTTAGGTCTTTTTGAACCAAATCCAAGAGGACACTTTTATTCCTATTCTTTTTAGGGAAGGGCATTTTCCTAGATTTAATATTTAACTCTATTTTTCTCAACTGTGGGGACTTGACTAATTATTGATCTAAATCTTTGGGGCTTTTTTTCCAATAAAGAGATTAATTTCTGCAAAGTTTTTTGATCATCCTCATTTAAATGTGTTTCCACTGAGTTTTGTAAATGTCTTTGATCACAAATTTAATTTAAGGAAGACCTTTCTCAAATATAGTTTCACATATTTATACACTGTGAATTTATCCGTGTTATCTACTGGGCAGGAAGTCCTTTTTGAAGTCTGGACTGGAGTAGATAGACTTATTTCAAGAAGACCTAACAAAAATAAAATGGAATGAAAAGCATATTTATGACAGCTCCCAGCATAAAATTCCCCACTCTGAGCATTGACATCTGTCTGTACACCAACTCAGATTTGGTTTTAATACCCTCAGTTTGTTTATCTGCAAAGGGAGTAAAATCTACCTGAATCTAGTGCACATGTTGATATTGCTACGAAGACTGGCAAAAACCTTTCAAGAACTAGGTCATTTTAAGGGTCCATACGACCAGAAAAGTGTTGTAAGTGCTTTATTGAATTTCCCTCACTGTGTTTTTCATAGATAGCCCTAAGGCTCTATTCACATCTGAGCATAGCGTTTTTCAGCATTTTTCAATTTTCCGCGCATATTTTGTGCATTTTTATACAGCTTTTTTAGCTGTTTTTTGAGCTTTAGTGTTTTTTTTTTAGCCAGTAGAGAAAAATGGGCCACTGTTTCCCTAACAACCTATAGTAATCAGCTCTCAGCGGGGTTACCCACTGACAGCTGAATGTTAAAAAACAAAAGCCGGCAATTACAAAATAATACAAAAAATGATATGGGTTCCCCCCCTCCATTTATACCAAGCCCTTTGGGTCTGGTTAGGATTTTGAGGGGAACCCCCATGCCAAAATGTAAAAAAAAGTGGTGTGGGGTCCCCCCCAAATTCCATACCAGACCCTTATCCGAGCATGCAGCCCGGCAAGTCAGGAAATGGAGGACTTATAGTGGAACTGCTGCAGACATTCTGAAACTGGGGGGAACTGACTTGGTGTCACTGATATCCTAGTGATTGACAGCCACGGCCGAAAATTGTGACGCAGGTAGGGCGTGCCCGCCCCCTACCCGGAAATTAAAAATCACGTATATATACGTGATTTTGCGCACCTGTGCTGCCCTGTAGCAGTATATCTGCTATAGGGCGGTCGGGAAACAGTTATAAATATATACATTGTTTTTAAAGTAATTGTAAAGACTCTGTTTTGTTTAATAACAAACAATGTTATACTTAACTTCTCTGCACAATGGTTTTGTACAGAGTAGCCCAATCCTTTTTTTTCAGATCCCCTGCCAGAACTCCTGGGTCCTCCCACCCACCGAGTGCCCCTATAGCAAGCGGCTTGCTATGGGGACATTCATGTGGGCTCACTCCCAAGCTATCTCTGTGTGTCCATAGTCACACAGGGCGAAGCTTTTCCCTGCTCCCCCACTCTCTTCTCACTGGCTATGATTGACAGCAGCAGGAAGCAATGAAGAGGGAGAGAGCCGAGAGAGTCTCTGCTCTCATGCACAGCGCTGGATTGAAATTGGGCTTAGGTAAGTATAAAGGGGGGCTGCATTTTGAAGTTTTTTACCTTAATGCAGAGAATGCATTAAGGTAGAAAAACCTTCAACATTTAAAACTTCTTTAATGATTAATTTATGTTTACATACAGTTAATTAATTAGGGGATTATCTAATTGGAAAATAGTATGTATGTAATAATGTAAAAAGGCAATGCACTAATTGTAAAGTGACAAAATAATTGAATAATCAATCAAAATATATTGACAATAAAATGAGGTCTGCTATTTTATGTAATTGCCTTAACAATTGAATAAAATTCCTTTAAATGCCTCCCGACTGCCATATAGTACAATGACGGGTGCAAGGCGGTTCTCTCGTTCAGGGAGGATGTCATATGATGTCCTCCCATTCTAACCACACATGTACAGCGATCAGCGGGGCAATGTGTCCCTAGGACAGAGCGGATCACCGATCAACGAAAAGAGCCGAAGATATCGGCTCGGTCATGTGATCAGCTGTGTCCAATCACAGCTGATCACATGTAAACAGGGAAATGCCGGTTATCGGCATTTCTCTCCTCACGAGCTGTCACGCTGACAGCTTGAGAGGAGAGCCAGTAGTCGGCATTCCTCTGAGGGGACATGTCCACAGATCATCAGAACACTGATGATCAGTGTGCCCTGATGATCTGTGTAGCCCCAGCAGTGCCACCTGTCAGGTATATGGTAAGATATAGTGAGCACTCTAGATATAGCAGCTGTAGCACTAAAGGTAACCAAATGAACCTCATTAAGACACTATGTATATAAAATGTGCAGTGCTAATAATATGGTAGGAAGAGTGAAGTAAAAATAGTAAGTCCATAAAAGTCACAAATAAAAAACATAAAATCCATATAAAGTCCTCCCTTGCAGTGAAGGACTTGTGTCTGGAAACAATGGTACAAATGCGCACTCACCAGAAGCGCATACGTAATGCGCATATAAATGTGACCACCATGGATCACTCAGGCAGACGGGGTATAGCAGGTAACCGGTGAGCTTCCCTCTGGGAATAGGCCAGCGCAGTAACAGGTCTTGGGTTAAAGGTAGATATCTGCTGATCCAGAGGTCCCCTTTAGGTTGGATGGGTGCTGAGCTGGTTTACAGGGCTCCCTTCCTCTGGATACTGGTAGTTGAGGGTAATCTGTAGGCTTAATAGCTCATATGGGGAGCCACAAAACAAATGCCCATAGTGTAGTACTTTAAAATAAACTTTATTCCAATCAGAATTGTGATAAGGGTACAATGCAGAGTATATGCAGCACTAACCCATTTTAAGATGGCCGTCGGGCCTCCACGTGGCTCCTGCAGCAATGACGTCACGGTGTGTTGGTTCCTCCTGTCAGTGTCCATCAGTGCCAGTTGTCAGTGCTCATCCATGCCACCTGCCAGTGCCCATCAGTGCCACATCAGTGCCATATTTCAGTGCCTACCAGTGCACATCAATGCCACATATCAGTACCCATCTGAGCTGCCTTTAACTGTCACCCATCAGTGCCAGACAGTGCCACCTATCAATGCCAGTCAGTGCCACCTATCAGTGCTGCCAATCAGTGCCACATATCAGTGCCAGTCAGTGTCGCCTATCAGTCTGCATCAGTACCACCTAACAGTGCCCGTCAGTGCCGCCTAACAGTGCCAGGCTGTGCCGCCTATCAGTGCCAGTCAGTGCCACCTATCAGTGCCATATATGAGTGCTGCCTTTCAGTGCCCATCAGTGATGCCTGTCAATGCCCATCAGTGCCACCTACCAATGCCTCCTCATCAGTGCCCATCAGTGCCACCTATCAGTGCCCATCAGTGCAGCCTATCAGTGCCCATCACTACAGCCTCATTAGCGCACATCAGTGAAGGAGAAAAATCACTTATTTACAAAATTTTATAACAAAAACTAAGAAAAAACATTTTTTTAAAAAAACATTTCAGTGGTTTTTGGTTTGTTTAAGAAAAAATAAAACACCCAGAGGTGATTAAATACCACCAAAATAAAGCTCTATCTGTCACAAAAAAATGATAAAAATTTCATATGGGTACAGTGTTGCATGAGCGCGCATTTGTCATTCAAAGTGTGACAGCGCTGAAAGCTGGAAATTGGCCTGGGCAGGAAGGGGGTATTAGTGCCCTGTAGGCTAGTGGTTAAATCAGAATTAAAGTTAAAAAGATGACAACATATAGCAAAGCGTATATGCATACATATATCTTTAAACATTGGCAAAAATGCATTAATTAAAACCACAAGCTACTAGCACAAATGAAAAAAATGTAATTAGCGCTAAAAGTCTTTAGTCAATACTTAGATAAATGATGATGATATTGTTTTCTTTTTGTCATAATGATAGAACTGTGGGTCCATTAGCCATCATTAAAGCCATAAATATTTTTAACTGATGGATATCACAAAGGCTCACTGGCTAATTTTTAATGCAATATCTCATTAGGAAACAATATGTTTTGTCATGGATTAGATGAGTTTGCTGAATATTTTCATGAGTAAGCAAATGAAATAACAATTAACAATCTTTTAGTTTACATTTTTAAGCAACTTTAAAATCTATTAACTTTTTTTATACATTTTAACCAGAACACTTTTAAATGTAATATTTTTTTTCAGAAGTGAGACTGATTACAACTGCCTAATAAATAAAATGTCCCTTAAAGAAGAAGTTCAGGAATGGATATTTTTACATAGTTGCATTGGTCCAAGCTGGACCAATATACTGTAACTATGCACATACCATACCTGTGGGATCTTTTTAGAAGCTGGAAATCATTGTAGTAGGAACCACTACTACAATGATATCTACAGACTTCTGGGTCCAGTGTCCAGCAGTTGCCCTGCTGCATTCTGAAAACAAGAGGTTGGCTGCTTGGAATGCGTGCCATTCAGAGACCATTTTTAATTACCTCAGCAAAAGCAAAACATTCTCTGACTGGACAACGTGGAGAGGTGGGGCAGTGATGTCACCTTGTCCAAGAAGAGAATGCTTTGCGTTCATGAAAAAAAATAAATTCTCTGAAACCGAGTTTTGCGCAGCATGTGACCTTCTGTGATCACAATTAGAGATGAGCGAATCGAATCAGGCGAAGTGGAATTCGTTTCGAATTTCAGGAAAAATTCGATTTGCATCGAATCCGAATTTTTGCCAACTTCGGATGGTCGAATCGAATTTTTCCTGATCGTCCGTTTTCATCCCTTCTACAGCCGGCAAAAATGTCCCTGCAGAGAGCTCCGCTATTTCTGACAGCTGTCTGACAGTTCTTTCACATTTACAGCGGTTGAAACATTGTATGTATTTGTTTCCATTTAGGATACAGATGTTTTTATTAGGAAACAAATAGATACAATGTTTCAATCGCTGTAAATGTGAAAGAACTGTCAGAGAACTGTCAGAAATAGAGGAACTCTGCAGAAACACTTTTTGCTTTACTGGAATTATTCTTATTTTCATTCTTCTTCTTCTTTTCATTCTTTTCATTCTTCTTTTCATTCTTTTCATTCTTCTTTTCATTCTTCTTCTTATTTTCATTCTTATTTTCATTCTTTTCATTCTTATTTTCATTCTTCTTATTTTCATTCTTCTTTTCATTGTTCTTGTCATTCTTTTCATTCTTCTTTTCATTCTTTTCATTCTTCTTTTCATTCTTCTTATTTTCATTCTTCTTTTCATTCTTCTTTTCATTCTTCTTCTTATTTTCATTCTTCTTTTCATTCTTTTCATTCTTCTTTTCATTCTTTTCATTCTTCTTTTTATTCTTCTTCTTCTTTTCATTCTTCTTTTCATTCTTTTCATTCTTTTCATTCTTCTTCTTATTTTCATTCTTCTTTTCATTCTTTTCATTCTTCTTATTTTCATTCTTGTTTTCATTCTTCTTCTTATTTTCATTCTTGTTTTCATTCTTTTCATTCTTCTTTTCATTCTTTTCATTCTTCTTTTCATTCTTCTTCTTATTTTCATTCTTCTTTTCATTCTTTTCATTCTTCTTTTCATTCTTCTTATTTTCATTCTTCTTTTCATTCTTTTCATTCTTCTTTTCATTCTTCTTCTTCTTTTCATTCTTCTTTTCATTCTTTTCATTCTTCTTTTCATTCTTCTTCTTATTTTCATTCTTCTTTTCATTCTTTTCATTCTTCTTTTCATTCTTCTTCTTATTTTCATTCTTCTTTTCATTCTTCTTTTCATTCTTCTTCTTATTTTCATTCTTCTTTTCATTCTTTTCATTCTTCTTTACATTCTTTTCATTCTTCTTCTTCTTCTTTTCATTCTTTTCATTCTTCTTCTTCTTCTCATTCTTTTCATTCTTTTCATTCTTCTTCTTCTTCTTCTTCTTCTTTTCATTCTTTTCATTCTTCTTCTTCTTTTCATTCTTTTCATTCTTCTTCTTCTTCTTCTTCTTCTCCTTCTTCTTCTTTGGCCCCGTGACTGCCCAAATGAGTGAAGTGTGCGGTGATTCTAAGATCGACGGCACTCATCTGCATGTCATACTGACTGACAGTATTATTTCTCTTCCCCAGCAGACTCCAAGGACATTTAAATTAAAGGTGCAGTGTTCTGCACTAATATAAAGGCTCTCTGAAGCCTAGAAACCCTTTTTATAAGTAAAATTTGCAGCGAATAAATTCAAATCGAATCGAATTTTTTCAGAAAATTCGGCGAATCAGGTGAATCGAATTTTTGAAAAATTCGCTCATCTCTAATCACAATGCAATAGCGCGTTTAGTAGAGTTATCAGAGGGATTCAGTGAATAGTGACTGGACATGGAAGATTATTTGAGAAGAGTTGTGTATGGAAGACTGGTCTCTAACACACGAGTGTGGCATATACTGTATAGACAATTAAATACATTTTATAGGTTTGTTGATTTTTATATTTTCTTTATTGAATTTTGATCATCGCAATGTGTTAGATATAGCAAAAAGGTGGGGTATTTTTGTTAAATTAGCACTTATTTTTATGCACAGTGGAACAATTCTGTGATTTAATTTGACTATTATAAGAGCTGCCCTAATTTGTGATGTAAATGCAGGATGGCATCCATTCAGCACAGGGCCCAGAAGTTAGTGGAGATCATCACTGGCATAGAGGTGTCTACTTCAATGATTTCCAGCTTCCAACGGGTTCTCACAGGTATGGTTCTATGCACAGTTACATTGGTCCAAGCTGGACAAACGTAGCTACTGTATGTAAAAAAAAATCGTACCATAGTGCATTTATCAATGGCAGAATAGCTCTCAGGCAGCCAGTCTGCTGGGCGATTGCTGTGTATCCAGCCTTTATTAGATGGTTGGGTAAAACAGAGACGTTGATTTACTAAAACTGGACTGGACAATTACAGTTGCAACAAATTTAAAAGAATCTAAATTAACAAAATTAAATTTCATCCAAAATTCAAATCAAATTGAATTCAAATAATAAAATAAAACAGAACAGAATAGAAAAAAAACAGAAAAGAAAATAAAGGAATAGAAAAGAATAAAATCTAAAAGAAAAAAATATAAAAGAAAAGAACAGAACAGAATAGAACAAATAGAATGAATTAGAATAAAACAGAAAGAATATAGCTGTCTGCAGTAATTTGCATTTCAAAAAGAATAGAACAAAATAGAATAGAATAAAACAGAAAAGAATAGACTATAAAGGAATAGAATAGAAAATAATAAAATAGAATAGAAATACATTAGAGCAGATTAGAATACAGATTCCAATAGAATAGAAAGACTATAGCAGTGTTCAGAATTCAAAATTTGGATAGAATAGAACCACCATTTCTTCACAATGAATTTGAACTGATTCAGTATTTTCAATTTGAATTTTAATTGATTTGAATACTTTGAATCCATTGTAAAAAAATAGAATTCGGTCAAAAACTAATAAACAAAACTAAACTAACCTAAATGATTTCCTTTACGAATGCAATGAAATAAAATTAGTCACCTGACAAATTGATCCGAAACAAAACAAATTTCACACGTCTAAAAATAACCTGGTACAGCTGTGCATATTAGCCAATCAGCTTCTAACTTCAGCTTGTTAAAATAAGCTTTAACAAAAAGGCCTGGAACTTGATTGGTTATTAGGCAGAGCTGCACCAGATTTTGCACTCTCCCGTGTTAATAAATCAACCCCACTGTATCCAGCTGATTTAAGTGGCTGGGTACCATAGTATCACTGTGACTGGTCATGCTAACAGCTCGAGAGGAGAGGAAAGCCGGTAATCGGCATTCCGCAGAGGGGACATGTACACTGATCATCAGGGCACTGATGATCAGTGTGCCCTGATGATCAGTGTGGCCCCAGCAGTGCCACCTGTCAGTGTCCATCAGTGCCTTATGTCAGTGTTCATCAGTGCCTCGTGCCAGTGCCCATCAGTGCCACATCAGTGCCACATATCAGTGCCTACCAGTGCACATCAATGCCACATATCAGTGCCCATCTGATCTGCCTTCCAGTGTCACCCATCAGTGCCAGTCAGTGCCACATATCAATGCCAATCAGTGCTGCCTATCAGTGCCAGTCAGTGCTGCCTATTAGTGCGCATCAGTGCCCCCTATCAGTGCCTGTCAGTGCCGCCTAACGGTGCCAGTCAGTGCCGCCTAACGGTGCCAGTCAGCGCCGCCTATCAGTGCCAGTCAGTGCTGCCTATCAGTGCTACCTATCAGTGCCATGTATCAGTGCCATGTATCAGTGCCATGTATCAGTGCTGGCTGTCAGTGCCCATCAGTGATGCCTGTCAATGCCCATCAGTGCCACCTACCAGTTCCTCCTCATCAGTGCCCATCAGTGCCACCTATCAGTGCCCATAAGTACAGCCTATCAGTGCCCATCACTGCAGCCTCATTAGCGCACATCAGTGAAGGAGAAAAATCACTTATTTACAAAATGTTATAACAAAAACTAAGAAAAAACATTTTGTTTTCAAAATTTTCAGTGGTTTTTGGCTTGTTAAAGAAAAATTAAATACCACCAAAATAAAGCTCTATCTGTCACAAAAAAATGATAAAAATGTCATATGGGCACAGTGTTGTTTGACCGCGCAATTGTCATTGAAAGTGCGACAGCGCTGAAAGCTGGAAATTAGCCTGAGCAGGAAGGGGGTATAAGTGCCCTGTAGACTAGCAGTTAAAACAGGGGAACTCCTGTAATTGTAAATGGACACAGAATGAATGGAGCACCAGCTGAGGCTGCTGTTCCATTCATTCTGTTGTTGTGACACAGAAATCTTTTTTAACCTCTGCCTTCCCCCTGTCTTTCCATCACATACTATCTCCAATAGTGTCCCCCCTTGGTGACCTGTATTTTAACCCCTCACCTCCCTTAACCTGCTTATCAGAACATTAACCCCATTCACCTCCATCCTGCCACTGTATGTTACCAATACATTAAGCCCATCACCGTCTCTGTGTAGGACCTGTACATTAAAGTATCTGGTGGAACATTACCAACCACCGTGTTTAACCTCCTCATTACCAGCATGTGTGTCTTCATTTCCAAAAAAAATCACCTTGGGTATACACTTTCTAAAAAAAAAAGGGTCATCTGGAGTGGGGAAGGGGGGGTTCTACTATTCTGGCATTTTTATTTTAACTAAAAAAAATGGAAACTGTTTTTCAGCACAATCTTTCATCTTTTTTCCTTTTATATAGTAAAAAGTAAAATCATAGTGGTTATTAAATACCACCAAAAGAAATATCTACCTGAATAACAAAGTGAAATAAAATGTATTTGGGTACATTGTTGCAGTAATAGTATTCAAACTTTCACAGCACTGAAAACTGAAAATTTGCCAGGTCATGAATGGGTATAACAGGCTGGAAAACAAGTGGTTCCTTATATCTCTTGTGTATTGGTCTTTCTTTTACTAATCACCTGGTATTGACATTTTCTTGCCTCGTTTTTCTGACTGCTGACCATAAGCTTCAAACTTGAACCAAGACCATGGCATCCCTACCTGTACCTGTATAAGGGTATGCACACTCCTTTGAAAATTACAAATATTCACTGCTGAAATCACTATCATTTTTATTTTTATTTGACTACAATGGCAAAAAGAGCAGCTAAGGAATTTTATAACATAATATAATACGAATGAAAGCAACTACATGACACATCTAGATAGGAAGGGATCTGTTATGGGTTATGTAATATATATGTTATATAACCTAGCGGAATATTACTCATTATAAGTTTGCATGGTTGCCCTAAGTTAAAATACCATTCCAAAACTTGGCATTTTTATTAAGAATGAATTGTGAGTGCCAATGGGCTCATAACGCTTTCCTTACAAATGTACATTAAGGTACATAGATAGGTTAATAAAGACACTAGTCCATCCAGACACTAGACTAGACCAGTGGTCGGCAAGCCGCGGCTCGCGAGCCACATGCGGCTCTTTACAAGCTTAAATGCGGCTCTTCTGTGTGCCGGGCGCCCGCTCCCCTCCCTCCCTCCCTCCCCTCCCTCCTCTGCCTCCCTCCTCTGCCTCCCCTCCCTCCTCTCGGACGGGCGTGTGCCGGGCGGCCGCCCCCTCACCTCCCCTCCCCTCCCTCCTCTCGGACGGCCGCCCGCTCCCCTCCCTCCTCTCGGGCGGCCGCCCCAAAAGTCAGGACTCTGCAGCTGTCAGGATGTAGGCGGGGCAGCCAGGATGTAGGCGGGGCAGCGTGATGAACTCCTCTCACAGTCCGCCCTGAAGACCAGAACGGCGCGGGAAGCACGGCGAGAGGAACGCGCGGAGCAAAGGTAAGTGAATTGACACAGGGGGGACTTACTATATGGGGGATGAATTACTATATGGGGGACTTACTATATGGGGGGGACTTACTATATGGGGGGGGACTTACTATATGGGGGATGAATTACTATATGGGGGACTTACTATATGGGGGGGGACTTACTATATGGGGGGGGACTTACTATATGGGGGACTTACTATATGGGGGACTTACTATATGGGGGATGAATTACTATATGGGAGATGAATTACTATGGGGGGGATGAATTACTATGGGGGATGAATTACTATGGGGGATGAATTACTATATGGGGGATGAATTACTATATGGGGGATGAATTACTATATGGGGGATGAATTACTATGGGGGATGAATTACTATATGGGGGATGAATTACTATGGGGGATGAATTACTATGGGGGATGAATTACTATATGGGGGATGAATTACTATATGGGGGATGAATTACTATGGGGGATGAATTACTATGGGGGGGGTGAATTACTATGGGGGGGATGAATTACTATATGGGGGATGAATTACTATGGGGGATGAATTACTATGGGGGATGAATTACTATATGGGGGATGAATTACTATGGGGGATGAATTACTATATGGGGGATGAATTACCATGGGGGATGAATTAATATGGGGGATGAATTACTATGGGGGATGAATTACTATATGGGGGATGAATTACTATATGGGGGATGAATTACTATGGGGGATGAATTACTATATGGGGGATGAATTACTATATGGGGGATGAATTACTCTATGGGGGATGAATTACTATATGGGGGATGAATTACTATGGGGGATGAATTACTATATGGGAGATGTATTTTCAGTTTTAAAAATGTGGCTCTCAAAATACATTTCAATCGTGGTTTTGGCGAGATTTGGCTCAGTTGAAAAAAAAGGTTGCCCACCACTGGACTAGACCATCGAGCTCAACCAAACGGGAAAAAATGAGTCAATGCCTAAAGTGGTTGTAAAACTGAAACACATCCTCTTACATAATGTGTCTACTTATCTGCAGCCATATTGTCTGTACATACATTCAAAATACAGAATGTGTACAGCTGGTCTCAGAATTCACAAAGCGGGGGGGAGCTGAAGTTATAGTCTTCAGAGCACGCTCACCTTCACACAGCGCAGGGACAGAGCTGAGGCTGTCAATGACAAGCTCTGTGCTGGAGCTTCCTCCCTGTCACCTTTTCTCTCCTGGTGTCAGGAAAATTTTTCAGAAGTGACAAATACAAATAGTAGAGGTATGAGACAGCAGATAGAAATTAAACTTAGTGCTCTGAATTGGGACAAGTACACACTATAAAGGTATATGATTTGTTCACATTTCATATTTGAGGCTTACAACCATTTTAAATTTAAACCTGCATATAGAGAACCCTACACCTACTTTTAGAGGAATGCAAACAAAAAAAAATCTTTATAAGGTCTGGTCCAATTTACTGCAACAGGGGAAAAATATTTCCTGATCTCCAAAGGCAATCATATATTCCCTGTTATTACTACATATAAATATTTATAGCTGTTATATTCTATGCATTTAGGAATGAATCCAGCATATTTAAAGCAAATCAACTGAACAAAATTGAACTAGCTCCTTAGGAATTCTATTCCACAGTTTCACAGCTCTTACTGTGAAAAAGCTTTTACATACACAGAGGTAAACCTCTTTTCACAACTTTAACGGTGAAGAAACCTTTCCATATGCAGAGGTTAAATCTCTTTTCCTCCAGACACAAAAATGCCCCTTTTGCTTTGAAATGACTTTAAAATTAACAACTTCGCTCCAAGTACACTACATGAATCATGTATTTATTTTTTTACAAGATGATCATATCCCCCCCAATTGCCTCTTATCTTGATAGAATGAATTCAGTTCAGCTACTCTTTCACTATAGCTGAGGTCCTTCATGCCTCTTATCAGTTTATCTTATCTCTTATATTCCCCTGCACTCTATCTAGTTCTACAACATTTTTTTTGTGACCTGGTGCTAAGAACTGAACAACATATTTCAGATGAGGTCTTACTAATCTTATACACAGTGGCAATTGTTCCTGAGTTGATCGTTTAATCAACAATCAATTACACACAATATAGACCTAGAAATTCTGAGTTCATGGTTACGCTATAATGTCCATATAGCTCAGTTTTGTTTAACACATAGTAAAATTAGTGAAACACTGGTGACTTAAAAAATTGCTATGGACAAGCCCAACACATGTTTACTCAATAAACCTCACCCAAGGCAATACAATTCTCCAAACACTACCCTACGATCTAATCCTGCATGGGTCTGGATCTCCCCTAAGGAATACATAAGAAGCTTTACTAATAAGATGAAAACACATGCTAAATAATTGAGAAACAAAATTAACTAATGTATGAGTCTTTGGACCAAAGGGAATGAACCAATACTTCCTGAATTCTAATTTTATAGATACATATAAAAAAAACAGTTACGTATATCTTCTTATCCTGCTTACAAAATATATTTAAAAAGCTGAAAGCTAGTCCAATAAAACCTTCATGACTTCCAGCTACACTGATGATTAGCATCTCAAAATTAAAATTGTGGGCATTAGGGTATAGCAAGGTAATTTATCCAAGAAGTGCTGGAAATCTGATAATAACAAATCCAGACAATAGCAAAGTTTTGTTTTAGCACTTATTCTGAAATTGTTTACTCCATCTGTTTATACACTATTGATGCTCACACTGGCATATGTTTGTCATAGTATAGTTTACCTTGGTCTTTAATGTGCAGGAAAAAAAAACATCATTGACTATGATACACACATTTCATCTTCAGTTTTGTATGCAGTTTCACATGTATTTAAATACACCAAAATAGACAATTGTGCCAACTGAGTCAGACATGACATTAAAGACATTCAGAAAGAACGGTGAGTTGATGGTCAAAGAACACTTATTGTAGTCCTAAATAAATATATCCAGGAGTACCGAATAACAAGCAGATGTGAAAATCTAAGCCAACTTGAACCAGTGAAGAAGGACAGGACAATTAGGAAAGTATCCCAAAGCTTTGACCTGGAGTATAGACATTTTTGCTCAGCACTGTACCAGTGCACTGATCCAAAAGTGAATCAAGTGTCAAACGATGTCAGTGGTGAACTACGATATTACCACAATGCAGAATTAAATATCTACTAGCAGATGTCATAGGCACAAAGAAGAACAGCATGTCTACCAACACCAGAAACACAAACAGGCAGCAAAAGTATAGCCACTGAGGTAGAGGTACTACAAAGGGAAAATCATTTACTAGCAAAAATGACTGTGAACATTAACAGCTCATATTCCATCAGTTAGGCTCCAGGTTTTATCCTAGAACACTGGTCTCCAAACTGTGGCCTGGAGGCTGGATGTTTCCCTTTGTGTGCCTTTATTATGGCCTCAAGGCACTATTCCTGCCACGGATACAAGGCACTATTCCCCCCACTGACACCAACAGTGGAGCACTATTCCTCCCACTGACACCAACAATGAGGTGTCAGTGGGAGGAATAGTGCCCCACTGTTGGTATCAGTGGGGGGGAATAGTGCCTTGACACCAGTGATGGGCACTATTTCTCCCACTGACACCAACAATGGGTCACCATTACTCCCACTGAAACCAGTGATGGGGCACTATTCTGCCCACTAATGCCAATAATGGGGCATTGTTCACTTCAAGGGCATTTTCTACTCTCACTGGCCACAGTCCACCCCTCAACCCCCCCCCCCCCCCCTCACTAAAGTCTGAAAATTGGCCCTTTGGAAAGTTTGGTGACCCCTGTCCTACAACATTTAGTATTGATAGCTGTATAACTAGAACTGAATTTATTTTTACATTGGCAAATTGTGTAGATTTTGTCTTTTCAGCTATTTTTGAACTTAAATATACAAACAGCTCGTTTTCTGAACTGTGGCTAATCATGCAATTCATTGTCTAGATTCATGACTTGTATGGTATTTGACAGGTCAAAAAAGCTACATGTACAACTAAAGTGAAAATGTGACTGTGATTTGCCTGATTTATTATTTATATTTATTTATTTATAAGTTCTTCCGCCACACAAATCAATTTACTTACTTACAGCAAGAACATATATTGATCTTGAAAGATGCAAACCTTCCTTAACATACCTGCATATAAGCAACCTGTCAGGTATGACAGGTTAAAATACATAATACAATGTGCTGAACCATAACAGCAGGGAGCAGGAAGGATAGATTACTCCACTTTTACAGCAAGTGAACACAAGGATTTTGATTAGGTAATTGATTATTGATTTGCTGTAGATGACTGTAAATTAACTTCAAAGATGCAATTTTGCATAAGTTTAAGACATCACAAGCCTTTTTCCTTAGGCAGTCATGAACAACATGGCAAACATTTCCATGATCAAACAGTCAAATGGTGTTGTTTCTAATCAAGTAGAATAACAGACAAAATTACTATGATATGACAGGAAGTTATCAGCCCCTTTGATACAGTAAAAGGATTAAAGAGTGCCTTGGAGACACAAGGCCAACTTTTTAAACACTGAAAAGCTTTTAAATGAAGGGTTTTTAACTTTTTTTCAGTTCAGTTTTTGAGACTAGCAGTTTTCATATTATAGACAGATTACATATCGTTAGGAATGCTCTCCTTTTCATTTCACCAGTGGTGTAGAAAAAAGTGTTACATTTGTGACTGGGTCTACAGAGGACAGGGAACCAGCACTGCAAAAAGTTGCTCCTATGGGTAATTAATAACAATGCATTCTTTATCAGTTATATTTATTAGTTTTTAGACTTTGTGTTGTAGCTTTTCTCTGCACTTGACATTTCTTTAAGAATTTTTTTTTTTTTTTTGAGGGTGGAGGCTTAAGGTGTATTTTCACTTTCATAGTCAAATTTGAGAAAATCCCACTATATGTATATTATGAAGGTGTCATGGCTGACTGCATTTCTTAAGATAGCTCAGCATGGTATTTCCAGTTCCACTCATAACAAAGAGAACAAAGCAGCATGTTTTGCTTACTAGAACTTTCAGAAAAGAGAATCTAAAAATGTAAGCTGCAAATTTTCTTTTTCTTGTTTAGTTTTTACTACGTAAATGAGGAAATACGAACTATAAAGAGGGTATGATCCCAATTTGTAGAAGTGGAAATACCCTTTAGCCATTGTTAAATTTACAGTTACTGCTTAGGAATTATGTAGGTGTTTCATTGGTCTACACCAGATGTTTAAAGCTCATATTAAACAGTGGGCTTAATGGGGTAGAAGACATTTAAAGAGACCACAGTATGTCTTCTGGGGCAAACCTACTTTTTTCCAGAAAAAAATTATAGCACTTTGCTACCTAATATACAATTAACAACAGACACTTACAACATCAAAAGGGACTTTGAAATTCTGAGCTGCAAAATGACATATGGAAGATTAACTTTTAGTAAATTCTTCAGCTATTGAAGGCTGTAAAGATTGTGTGAAAGGGCTGCATTTGGCCCACCAATACCAGTTTAGCCCACCTGGTGTAGAATATTTTAAAACTCTTGACTTTCATTAGACAACAGCATTTCGTGGATCTTTACTTTGGCATGCTATCGTCTACCACTACGTCGCAGGTCATATAATTTTATTCATGCTAAGAAAACAGCTGACTCCTCTTTATGCAGGCAATACAATTAATATAACACTATAAGCAGAATAGCAAGAATGATCACACATCCTTATTTTACATAACTGCCAATATAATTCCAAAATCAAATACTGTGAAAACAAAGTCTCAGCAACCATACACTGAACTTATTAAGAAAAATCACAGAGGTTGTAAAATGAATGCAGTGTTGCATTTCAGTAAAAGCAAATAATATAATAAAAAAATTGAAAATGTATATAAGATACATGACATAAGTGAAATATACCATCAAGCCTGTTATGCATATTATCATACTTTTCCTTTTGATTGCATTCTAGTTTCTTTCTTTTTTACTTGCAGCTTTTCAGTAATATTAAAACACATTCTAGACAGGAAAGCAGCAAGGAGTTAGAACATGTTGTGAGTTCTGTCTCCTGTAAGGCTTGACACTACATGACATTTCCTTGTAACATTGGTAATGATGCAATATAATAATAAGAAAATCAGAATCTACTTTTCACCTAAGAAAATCTCTGTATATCTTCCCCACATCTAAGAAAAAAAGAAACATTTTAAATTATTCAATACTTCTGAATTTTGAATTCTGAAGTATCGTCTGTTTGCACAAAGAAGTATAATAGCTTTGCCATTCCAGCCACAATAATCAGGCTATTCAATGTAATCTCTTGAATAATTTTTTATGCAATGATAATCACTTAGGAATATATTTGCTTATGTGTGCATTTAGTTTTTTATGGACTGTTGTGTTTTGATTGTGTTTATTATAAATTATTTATACTAATCCATAGGGGATTTGTAACATTTTTACATGTGTGTTTAACTTTGTCAGTACGAAGCTTACTGTAAATTCTAACTGCAGTAAAATAGTAGCACATCCATCAAAGCATTTAAGTGAACATTATTTTTCTTCTGTGATGGAATGGGGAAGATTCATAATCAGGTTTACATTTGCAGGCCTTGGGAAAATCTCCCACTAGTCAGTGGTCTCTGGGACACCTTCCCAAATGGGGAAATAGAAATGAAATAGACATGCATTAAAAATGTGTTTAATTCTCATACAGACCAAAACTGTTGTCCACTAGAGTTCATACCAGCACAGTGTTACACCAACAAAGAAAAATGCATGGCAGTAAGGACCTCCCAATGACTGGTTACTGGCCATTTAGTAGTGCATGTAGCTCAGATGTTGCTTTTAACATGTAACTTCTACTAGTATCGATCTAATTATCGACATTGGCAGAATGATTGTGTCTTCAAGAAAATATACACAACAATGCGCAAGAAAAGCCAACAGATGTTCTCTTCCACATCCTATCCTAAAAAGCAGTTTTTACCTGGAGCGCTACTTTAATGTCTCTCCAAATACCAACACCAATTCCACACCATAAAACACCTTAAACAATAACAGGGCATAGATAAGGGGGGGTAGGGGGGTCTGTACCCCCCCAGAGGAGAGTTGCTAACCATCCCTACAGCATTCAAAATTTCCACTCGCCTGCAAGTGGAAATAAGGTGGGGGCGGAGAGCAGTGCTGGGACTATGGGTGCATGGGAGGGGTGGTGGTGGGGGCAGTGACAAGCAGCGATCTCCTGTATGGCTTTCAATAAAGCAGCTGGAAGCCGCAAAAGGGAGAGGAGGAGAAGCAGCTTCCAACTGCTTTATTAAAAGCCATACAGAAGATCGCTGCTTGTCACCAACCTCACCACTGCACAGAACATACCTAATGGTTCAGTTTTCTTTCTGCCCCCTCCCTCCTTCCCTCCCACCGCCTGCTTTGTTCCCGCCCACCGTGTTCCCACTGCAGCTGTGTTCTTCTCACTGCCCAGGCCCTCCCTCCATTCTCCACACCAATAGCAGAAGAGGGGAAAAAGGCTGGATCTGCTCTGCCTCCACTTGTGCCCGCCCACACTCAAGTACATGCAGCTTCAGAGGAGGTGTGGGCGGGGAACTGAACACAGCAGCTGACAGCTCTGATGCATCTGAAAGAGTCATGGTGAGACCAACCTTCCTTCCACCCTTCCCTTCCTTCCTTCCACCCACCTCCCCTTCCTTCCTTCCTTCCTTCCTTCTTTCCTTCCTTCCTTCCACCCACCTCTCCCTTCCTTCCACCTTACCCTACCTTCCTTCCACCCACCTTCCTTCCACCCCTCCCTCTCTTCCTTCTACCCACCACTCCCTTCCTTCCTTCCATCCACCCCTTCCTTCCTTCCTTCCATCCACCCACCCTTTCTTCCTTCCACCCACCCTTCTCTCCCTTCCTTCCTTCCTTCCATCCACCCCTTCCTTCCCTCCACCCACCCTTCCTTCCACACACCCCTTCCTTCCTTCCTTCCACCCACCCCTCCGTCCCTTCCTTCCACCCTCCCATCCCCTCCCTTCCTTCCCCTCCCTTCCTCCCTTCAATAAAAACACCACACAAGTCTTCAACAAGTCCGTTATTAAAAAATCAAAAATTAAAAAAAAAAATGTCCCCCAGTGTAGATCCATCATCAATCATGCCACCCACTGCCACCACCACCGCCACCAAGCCGAAAAGAAAAAAGACCTCTCTCCAGTCTCGATGAAGGCTCCTGCCCTCTGCCATCTCCGCCATCTTAAATAACCAAGGGATGGGGCCATCTGGTGATGTCACCAGGAGACCCTGCCCCTGTGATGTCACCCACACTGGGCATGCTGGTTGTGTTATGCTACATTTGCAAAATATACTGAATCAATAAAATGGAATGGATTTTTTTTTACGAATGTAGTCTAATATAGTGCCTAAGTGGGGGTTCAGTCATAATGTGCAGTTGTGGTGGAGAAGCAGAGCCTTGCATGCTTATGATATAATAATGAGGTGTGATGGAAGAGTCTTTTCCATCACCATGTTTTATTAGAGTAATGATTGGTGAGCTATACCGACCATATGTAATTATTACATCACAGGCATATACAGGTACTATAGTAGCATGTGCTTGAGGAAAAGAGCATGCCATTGAACATCATTATTACATCATGGGCATGTGCAGCTCATGTCCTTTATGTAATAATAATACACAGTCGGACAGTCTTTCCCAAGACCACAAGAGAGCAATTAGGTGTACATTCTATGAATTTCAGGCACCATTTCCCAAATAACTTTGTACTAATTGCATGACAAAAAGGGAAGGAGTGGCATCAAGTAGAAAACTTACTAGGAGAATGAATATGATTGAGCTAAACGACTTCTCTTTTTGTTGTCTTGCTAAGGACAATTAAGATAACCCATGTCATTTATACAGATATTTATATATATATAAAAGACAATATACCTTTACTCTAACTGTTACAGTAGAAATTCCAGGGGGCATGCTTCCTGCAGCGTCAAAAGCCTCCACAAGAAAGATGTACACTGCCTCCTTTCCTGTAAATGATTCAAAGTCCAGAGGTTTTAACAGAGATAGCTCTCCCGTTGATGAGTTCACTGTAAACAGCTGCAAAACTTCCTGCGATCTTATCCGATATGTAATATTAGCACCAAGATCAGCATCCTTTGCCTGAAACACAATAAACAGATCAATATTAAAATCAAAGCAGACAAAGCTGGTGAATAAAGCAGGTTGAAGGGCAAGAATAATTGAACCATAGAAAATATATGTATTGAGTTTCCGAGAAGTCTCCAAAATAGGTTTGAAGGTTTACAGTTGTTTTTCTCTTTGTTATGGGTCATTTTAATGCATTGATCAGTAGAAAATATAAACAGTTCAGCAGATATTTATCTGAAATTTCTGTCACATTCACAGTAAGCTTGCCTTTTGCAATCTCTCAACTTGATTAGAATTGATCTTTAACTGTTGTATTAACTTTGTCACTGCAAACATCTGAAGAAATAAAGGTTTTTCAAAGTGGTGTTATTTGAGGCTACATTATTGCTAAAAGGTTGGTTAGCACCTTTTATTACTTTTAACACTTTTATTGCTTTATTGTTTAGATATGGACATTTTAAGCCCATCCTGCTAATAGCAAAATTATATCTTAGACAAAATAAACTCTTTAAATAACATTTGTTTTAAAATTGCCTGGGCGAGGTAGAAAGCCTGGTCACACCATCCATATTATATCTGCCACTGCAAATAATATGCAGTATGCTATCATAGAGTGACATCTGTAATTCCCTGTGTTCACCTTCGATGGCCATCCAGTATGTCATTTTTGATAATCAGCCACACCAGTCTTAGAATATGAGTACCTTTTGATGATTTTGAACTATGAGAAAACTACCCTGCCATCTAAAAGTTTCTCTTGTTTCTTGCTAGCATGCATCTGGAAATGTGTGCCTGAATATTATCCATGATCACCATTTCTATAATGAACTGACCAATATTATTCCTCCTTTTATATTGTGATTAGACACATTAACTTCTAGCCAATGATCTTACTTGCCTATCAAATGAGAAAAGCAACCATAACATGTTTTGAATCAAGGTATTTGATTAACATCACCTTGGAAATAGCTGACAATGGTTCATTTGTATCTGTCTTCAGAGTCATATTGACTAGAAGCAACTTTTGTCATTTTTGTTAAATTTGGATTAGCATGCAGAATGGTTATAACTTCTGAATAGCTTTTGTTGCTTGTTTTAATGTTTGCGTCACCATTTGGGAATTTCCTATTATGTTTCTAACTTTTACAGGAAGAGAGGGGAAATCTCTTGAACAGAGATGGAAACAGTATTTAAGCACCATTTCTAGCAGAGGTGATTATATGTTGTATTTAGTTTTTATTGCTATCTGTGTCTGGATAGAACACAAGGTGTGGTCTTCACTACAATGTTCCAGACAGTAGTTAGAATTCTTCCCCATGTCAAGCGCTGGTGTACACAGATACTTTATTGCCATTAACTTTCAGTGAATAAACCTTTTTTAAGTCTATTCAGTCCCTAAGATGAATTTTTCTTCAAACTTCTTTTCACCATTTCATACTAGCAGAGTGTATAACAGATTAAAGCATCTTGTCTTTGAGAACAGGTTTATGACTTTGGAAAGCGATTACTGTCTAAGCCATATTTACACAGCCATAGTATACACAAGCCAAGGCATCATTATCATTTTTGTGTATGCAAAACCTGTTCTTTTCAATTCACCAATGAATAATTGCAATATCACAAAAGAAAATAATATGTTCAGGACCAAGCGTAATACATATCACAAGGACAACAATTATTAATGTTCCTTACTTTGCAATGGTAAAGCATAGCTTTGCACAAAATAACAACTGGCAGGAAACACAGAATGCATGATTCACAGGCTATAGTAAAACTCCATTATGAAAAGACTAATCAAGGCTCTTTCAGTGAATTGTGCACACTGCAAGGGTTTTAGCAAATTTCATTGCAGAGTCTTACCTTTCTCTATTCTGAATATATTAATGTAGGCCTTATAATGCCTATTCTCAAACCAACTGCTAAGTTGGAGGAACTGTCTTCATCATCACCACTGTTTCTCATTGTTATAAAATAAAAAGGTTTGTTTGGTCTGAGAACTTTCTGAAAGTATATATTTGAATACATTTCTATTGCATGAAATGCCGAACATTATACAACTAACTTCGAGAACAAAATCTAGGAGAAGTAGTAAGCCATGCATATGAACCAGAAATGATATTCATTGGGACGTACTGTATACAAAAATTATATGGATGCCATAGTAAAGAAGTTATGTTTAAAACTTATAGCTATTTTAGAAAATCATAGAAGAGTTTTTTATTTAGTTTTTTTTACATTAAGAGCTTATTTAATTAAATCAGCATAATGTATCTTATTGCACCAGATACTAAATCATAGCAAGATGTCAACATATTCAGTAAACGATCATAATCTTAAAGTGACAATAAAGGCTTAATTAAAATAATAATAACAAACCTGTTATACTTACCTGCTCTGTGCAATGGTTCTGCACAGAGAAGTCCCGATCCTCCTCTTCTCGGGTACCCCAATGGTGCTCCAGGCTCCTCCTTCTCTTTGAGTACCCGTCTAGCAAGACACTTGCTGGGGGAGTACTCGTGAAGGCTTGCTCCTAAGCTCCACTAGCTGCGTAGATAGACACAGGCAGTGGGGCTTTACCCTGTCCCCTGCTTTCTTCTCACTGGCTGTGATTGACAGCAGTGGGAGCCAATGGCTCCCACTGCTGTCTCTGAGCCTATGAGGAGAGAGAGAGCTGGGACAGCAACCGCTCTTGTTGCTAGATCAGGCTCAGGTAAGTATTGGGGGAGAGGGGGATGGGGGGAGATCTGCATAATGAAGGTTTTTACCTTCATACATAGTATGCATGAAGGTAAAAAATCTCCAGCCCTTACAACCAATTGAAATTGTTTTCTGAACATCTTGTTGCCATATACTGATAAAAAATACAGGCCTAAATTTATGGAAAGACCATCTTGAGCTATGTTTGGAAGGAAACAATAAGGACTTGTAATTTAATTAATGTATTCTCACACTGTCTCTATAGTAGGAAACCCAAATTAGTCAAACTTAACTAGAAAGAGTGTTCTTCCACTAAATACTGGCATATATGAACATATTACAACTGTTAAAGTGGAATATTGATTCTTAAGACAGTCTTCAATTAAGTAATGCTGTTATAAAAAAAAGTCTCTGAAATGAGTTGGGTCCATGTATATCTTCAATAAACAAATACAATAATTTTCAAAGATCACTTTGAAAAGATACTTACCACGGATTCCTTCACTCTGCATTACATACTACTGACCTCTGAACTCTGAGCTACTTGTTACTGACTCCTGCACTCTGCACAACAAATTACTGATCCCTGAACTCTACTTTACATACCACTGACCTTTAAACACTGTATCACTTTCTATAGACCCTTGCGCTCTGCATTACAAACACATATCTTTGGACTCTGCCTTACTTACTACTGCATCTGTGTTACATACTACTGACCCCTGCACTCTACATTAATTACTACTAACTGCTAAATAAGCATTAGATATCAGTGACCTCTACACTCTGCATTACTTACACCTGACCTCCAAACTCTGTTATATAGTACTGATCCCTGCACTCTGAACTACTTACTCCTGATCTCTGTGCTTTACCTACGTCAGACCTCTGAAGATCCCTGCACTCTGAACTACTTACTCCTGATCTCTGTGCTTTACCTACGTCAGACCTCTGAAATCTGCATTAGTTACTCCTGACCACTGTCCTCTGCACTACATAATACTACATAATACTGACCACATGAGCCCTGCACTCTTCATACCTTCCTTTATATAACAATACATAGTTAGCAAGCCTTTAAGTGTATAAAGGTGGTTATATGAAAGGTAAATACCTTATAGTATTATAATTTCTATTACCATTTTAGATATTGTTTTAATACATATCTCCTTGATAAAGGTTTTCACCTTTCTTGTTGACCATTTATATACATTCACCATTCATATAACAACCATTTCACACAGAAAGACTTATACAGTACATGTATCCACCTGACTGAAGTATTTTGTGTTACATATTTATCCCAGAAACAAATAGGGCACAGCATCTTATAAATGTAATTGTATTGAATTAAGTCCACATATAATGCTATGTATGCTCATCCAACAACCTGCAATAATCAAATTATTATAACAGCATGCCCTTAACTGGAGATCAGGATGAGCAGAATCATAAAACATTAAACCAAAGTAAGGTTACAGAAATTGTGTCTTATTTTTATTTAATTGAGATTTTATAACAAGTAAACTTGTATCCAAAGCACCAAAATATAAACACAGCACGCTTAACATCATTTAAAAACTATTATTCCCAGTCATGCCCATATAACAAAATCCAGATTTATATCTTGTTGTAATCCAGTTAATGTTAGTCTAATGTGACATATTGGTTTTAGCCCTCACAATGAGCTGTGTGACAACTGGGTGCAAGAGTGTCAATAAATATCCAGGAGATGAACAAGAAAATAGATTTGCCCCTTTGTTAGCAACCTGAATCCATATTCTGCTGTATAAAAGGGGAGGGGGAGAATCTTTCTGCAGAGCAGCATGATCTAATGCCAATATTGCATTCATCAAACAGCATTGATGTCTGAATGCCTCTCTCCTGGCTGGGTTATAGTTGTGAATATCTAAACATGTCAGAGCATATACAGGTTGCAATTAGCAGTTACACAAACTGGCAGTAATAAGTAAAATGTACTTCCACATAGGTACAATAGAATAAGGCACCTGTAGTACAGCAAACAACCTTACACACACCTTCATCAGGAAAGTCCAGGGAAACCTCATTGAATCTTCCAGGACTGTCAATTAGTGCTATAGGCTCTAGAATTGCCATTATCCACCCTGCACCAAAATACACCTACTAAGAGGTCCACACAGGTTCCAAACAATGAGTTCCAATTGTCCTCCACTTGAGAGGATGGTGCTTGCTTGAGCAGGTTCACACCCCCTCTCAGAAAGTTCCCACAGAGAGGAAATTCATCAGGGAACAGGAGCATGCCATGCCCTTGCCAAAGCATGCACCATTCAATCCATAGGAGTAGAATTCATTCCATTCCTTTGGAAGATTCCTTGGTTGATGTGAGCAGCCTAAACAAAGACAGCGAGATCACTGAATAATTGTATTCTACTTATTACTCTGAATGAATAGATGCTGAAGTGTCAGCACCTCTTTAAATTACCTTTTAATGGGAACTTGCTAGGTAATGTTCTTAAATGTTGAATGTCAGGTAAATCTCAGGTATGTCAGGTAAATCTCCACCTGTCCAGGGATCTCTACATCTGAATTAAACAATTGGCATGTTAGAGTGTGTCCTGAATGGTACAGCAACCAGAAGTGATGTGATCCATCCAAGCTCCTGCAGCAGATCCTTGCCTCCTGTGCCAGTTCCAAACAGACAGCTTTTTACTTTTTTACCTCCCCTTGGAACTCCCTTGGACTGAGCTAGGGGAAGCATACTCAACACATTGTACACTATGTTTGCTTGTTATGTCATAGAGGAAGATACAGCTGAGACTTAAGTGAGTAAAAACAGTCAGGGCTGCAGTTCTGATACTGGCATCTCGGAATCTTATGTGATGCTTGAGTTATATGAAAATGCACTAAGTTACGAAGTTCCACCCCAGCATGTTTTGCCATGCCCCCCGTGGCTTATCCATGTTTAAGCCGCAAGGGGCATGACAAAACATGGGCAGGGCTTTGTGACATGAAAACTCATGATCAGATGTAAGGTTCTGCTGTATGAGGAGATGATGTTCATATTAACAGGGGCAATGCACTGTTAAAGTGACATATTGATTCCAGTGCACTTGTGCACTGTATTTATGAGTACATTCAATTTGGATTTTACGTTTTTGGCTAATAAAACGGATGTTTTTAAAAAATATATTGCGCATTGATGGCATTTTGTTGCAACTGAGCAAAGGTGCTGGCAAGTGTACCCTGTAGCTTTGGAGGTCCATTTGCTGATGAAGGTTTTGCTAATACATCTGGAGAAGTCTGAGATCTGAATTTTAAAGAGCAAAGAGCAGTTTGACCTATTTATTGCCATAGGTCAATATTTTGAGGTGAGGAGGTGGTGTGACTGGTGATGAAGCACATAGTGCTTGAAAATAATAATTTTTCTCGCAGGACACAGACATTTATTTTGAACTTTTGATGCACGTTAATGATTACACATGTTTTTTATTTGAGGCAGATGTATTTTCACATTATTGATGTACTGTATGTTAAAATTCACCTGTAATGAATGCATCTGCACATTTTTGATGCATGTTAACAATTAAACATGCAATTTATTTTTGTTTTGCATATAAATTGGATTTGTAGATCACATATAGATATACATTAAGGTTTTGATAGATGTCTATATATATTTATAATATAGCTTGCACAGTGATTGCACTGCACTCTCTTTTAGGTATTACTTCTGATAGCTGCCTACAAAAAATCGATATCTGGCCATCTGGTCAGCGCAACATGCTCCAGTATACTGGCACTATGGAAAACCTCTCAACAGCCAACAGTTGCAGTGGCTCAGACGTATTGAGGACATCACAGTGATGGCAAGTTGTTCCCTCTGTACAGAGCCTTGTGTTGATTGTTTGGGCTGTGATTGGACACAGATGATTAGCAGGTCTCGGCCATGAATCATTGGCTGGGACTTGCTGACAAGATCCCACTATGTACAATTACAATGGGAGTAGGCAGGCGGGAGCACGAGCGTGTGTCCTGTACCTGGAATCAGGCAGCAACGTATAGGTACGTTACTGTGTTTGTACGGGCTGCCCATCCACAGTACATTGTACAATTCAGGAATATGTGGTTCTATTGGATAGAATTTACTTGCACAAATGATTTCAAACAACTGCTAGCTGCCTTAATTTGCTGACATTCAGGTACTTTTGTCAGAGAGCTGTGAACCTTTTTCCATAACACCCACCACTGCCACTGAAGAGTTCTTCCTAAAGTCCTACCCCTATGTTCCTGCAGGTGCATATCCCCCTTTTCCCCATCACCCCCACCCCAATTCATCTCTACTTTTCACTACACATGACCCCTCTCCACTATTGACAACTAGATGCATGTGAACTCTCAAAGTTCAACTTCCCCTTCTCAATGCTGGACCTTCTTTACTATACACTGAAAAGTACTTTTCATTGCCAAAATGAATTGATCATGAGTCCTCTTAGGTACAACAATACAATTGATTTGCGTGAAGTAAAATCCAAATTTACAAAGGTAAAAGCCCCTGGACCTCCACTGCATATACCTAATGCTTTTCAACCACATTCTAGGAGTTCTTTCCTACGCTCTTTTGTATACTTCAATACTGTGTACTTTTGTTTGGACATGTTATAATGATCAAACTATGAGATACCTAAGCTATTCTGTAATGGGTTGTACCATTTGCTATTTCAGTTTTGTAATGATAAAAACCCATAAATAAAGAATGTAAAAAAATATGTAGCCAGTGCATCTATCCCTTCATGTGCCTTTGAACAATTGCAAAGTGAGAAAGAGCCTACAGTGAGAGATGATTTATTTACAGTGCAGAAAAGCAGCTACGTTATTGGATTCCACTATGGAAGAAATGCCTTTTATTATATAAATTTAAAAGCAAATTGTGAAAGAATGCTCGTTTTGGAATTAATAAACATAGAGGATAAGTTCATCTTAACTACATGGCAAATTCTAATACTGATAAAATGGATGATATCGAAAATGGACTGCATCAGAACAACAAAGGAATTGCTGGAGCCCTAGAAAAAAGTGTAGGGGCTAATATAATGGAATATATTTAGATGTGGCTTTTCTCAGTGTTTAGAAAAGTTGCATTTTCCCCTGTATTTGCAATAGAGAAGGAACTTCATCTTCCAACCTTCCACCTGAGCGAACGTCAAAATTAATCCTAGCTAAATTCATTAATTATCAGAACAAAGATACCCTCTTGAGGAAATTACAACAGTGCATAATATATCTAAATTCCAGGATTAAACATGTTTGCAAAAGTTGTAATTGTCATATGCTATCTTTTATTCTGTATGGCTAGGAATTGTTGCTAGGTGAGAGACATAATTTTTTGATACATCAGCTTATGTAGCTTTGTGGATTATTAGCAATGGAAAGCATGTCAAATAATGTACGTCTGTATTGGCTGCAACAAGATTAATATAAGATTGCACATGGCGTTGCTAGAATATTGTAGGGCTTAGGAATATTGGATGTGTGGAGTAGAGACCGGTGGTATCTTAGAGTGATAGGGGAACCAGGGTTTAATCCCCCCCTCCTTTTAGTACTGAGCTTGAACATCCCTTTATTGCAAATGGGGAATGAGGATACTTTCACATTATAATTTATGTGTTTTTTGAGATATGAATTTCAATAGATATATTTGCTTGTTTGTTTCTGATATTTTCAATACCAGGCTTGAGCAGCTGTTATTGTCAATGGGGGAGGAAGATATTTCACATTATAATTTATATACAATGCGTATTATGAATTGAAGAAAATATGTTATTATGCTATGCCTATTTTTTTTAAGAAATAATATTTGGAACAAGTAAAGTTCTATGTATATGGTTTCTTGGAATGCAATGGGATATTTCTTAAGTGGAATGCTTATTGAAACAAGACCAACCTGTTTTAACAGATAAGTTCACTTACAATAAATAAATAAATAAATGTCCATTTTGTTTGCAAGTAAAAAACAATGTGCATTTACTTTTTTTTTTTTGGAGCCTAGAAAGCATTGCATCAGCAATCTGCAGATCACTGGTGCCATGCAAACTCCTGCAAACCTCTCATGGTATCTGTGTGCCCATACATCCCATACGGGCAGGAAGATACAGTCTGACAGGAAGGCTCAATGAACTACCGCAGTGCTCAACAGGGCCGTGATGGTTCACTGAGCTGAGAACTACAAAGGCTGTCTGGACTTGTAATTCTTTCATTCACAGAACTCTGTGAATGAATGACATGGCTGTGTGGGCGGAGCACCACACAGTCGTGCTGTTTTCAAAAAGTGACAGCTAGTATGGGGAACTTCTCCATGTACTGCTGTCACAGGGAGAGAGGACAATGGGCACATATTACATGTTCCACCCTTAAAAAGGAGTGGGACATGTAACATGTTCCCAAAGGTGAACTTATCCTTTAAAATGTTTGCAAGGGGCACATGTATTGCCAGATACAGAAAGGTATCTACAAAAGTATACTTACATGCAGGGTAAATATTACTGTTATTCTTCCTATTTACGCTGTGTTATTATTTCTATACATAGACTGGTGCCGTTCACTTGCATACAAAAAAAGTTGGATTTTAAAGGTGGTATGTATCTATAATTGTACTAAGCGAAGTGTATACTTATATTCCCCTTACTGTATTTCTTCCTTGGAGCTCACATCTTTATTGGTTACGATTGTTCCCAGGAGTTCTCTTATATCTATTCTGACCATAATGATTTTTTGGGTTGGAATACTCCACAGCTATATCTCCAAGGACAACTTGTGAAACAACTTTCAGTTGTCAAGACAAATAAGAAGAGATGTGAGAGGAATCTTCTGGTGAAAATGAATAAAGTGGAAGACGAATATATTAATAATGCGTGTAATATTTTTGAAGAATGGAGAAGCAGCACAGAACTTAAAAAATGTGCTTAAGAAGGAGGAACATATGTGTGTTTTCTCAAAGCAGCATTACTTTGAGGAGGAAGATAAAGTTGTGTATTTGTCAGCAGCAATCTACAAACATATAATAGAAAATGAAATTGGCACTGTAGTCTGCCTCTAATATAGTAGATGCATTCTACTGATTGTGTAGCAGATTATATGCCTATAAAAGGATATTTTCCAGATGAACAACTGGGTAATTATTAGAACAGATAATATTATAACTTTGGAGTTAAGGGATAAAGAATACTCAACTGGCCATAGATGGATCAAATCTCAGCTGGTTCAGAGATCTGATCCATCTATGGACATGCTGTTTGTACCCAAGTTGATTCATCAGTCTACTAGGGTACAACCAGCCTGTCAAATTGTTTACATGCATATACTGTCAGTGGCTATAGCCGCTAGCAGTAATCATTGTTTTCTGCCAGCCAGGAAGGCTCCCTGCTGGCAGAGTATGATTGCACTGTGTTGATGGGGGAATCAAGCAATTTTCTTTCCTTCCACTACAGGTGGAAGGAAAGCAAATTGAATCATCTATGGTTTGCGTTATATTCCCAATAATGCCCCTTAAGGGGATGGTCTTCCAGCAGAAGCATACAACACAAGATCAAACTATTACCAGACTCTACATATGAGGTCATAGCAATGGCTATTTGTAAATCAGGAAAGGATGTGATGCATTCTGATTTGTACTGCCTGATAACCTTGCTTATAGTAAATGTGAAATTAAAATGAAATTAAAATTAAAATCCCCTGGTTGTGGTAATAAAAAAAATTTATTTATCGAGGGTAAACGGATCTTAATATTTTACTTTTGTAAATATACAAATACCTCTGGATACTAGAGAAGCTAAATCGATATTATCTCTACATGTAACAAAAGCCTTTAATAGTATTGAATAGTCTTATTTGTGCAAAGAATTCATTTCAACCCTAATATTCAATCAGTTTAAATGTTATTTTAGAATCCCTATATACCCTATATAAGAATTACAATAAACTCTATATTAAAGGATAAGTTCCCTTTTAGAAACATGTTACACTCATATTTAGGGTATAACATGTATCATGTTACTAACTGAACAGCCCTCACACCCCGGAGTCCCAGTTGTGACAGCCAGCCTGCTATCATAATGCAAAAAAACCAAAATGCAGCTGTGCAAAGCTCCGCCTGTCCAGCCACTTCATTAATTCACAGAGTTCTGTGAATGGGAGCCATTGTGAACAACCAGGGTGTATATGAGTGCTCTAGGTAGTTCACTGATCCTTTCTGTCACTTAGTAACTGCCTGCCTGTATGAGGTATGGGAAGACCGCTAAACTGACAGTCTGCAGGAGCCTGAGAATGCAATGCTTTACAGACTCCTAATTAAAAAAATAAATAAATAAATGCAGTTTTTTTACCTGCAATAGGATGTGAATTTTTTTTTCTAAGATGAAATTATCCTTTAAACTTTATATTCTATCTTTGGTCATTTTTCAGGATTAACAATTATGTGGAGTAACTCAAATTGCTTCCCATTGTTACCCATTATTCATCAGATTCATGAATTGGAATTCCCTTTACCCAGTTCTTCTACATCCATTAAAATTTCAGGTTATTGGAAGAATGAGATCACCACCCCGATTAACTCATTCCTATATGAGTTTTATTATTAAAACATTATGTCAAGGTAAAAAGCCAGCATGTTTCAAGGACCCACAGATCCCCCTTCATCACAGTTAGGAGACAAAATACCGTACTATAAATTAACTACATCTAAAACCATAAATATAATGACCTATAGACATATGGTGTATAGATGAATAGTGTATAAAATAAAAAAATATAAAAATGAATTGTGAAAAAGAGTTACATTACATAGATCACAGATATAATAGTAGTTTTATAAATAAATTTAATACTGGTAGACTAAACCTTTAAATTAAAAAAATTAAAATAAATTAAAGAAGGTAATGATGAAATTTATGTAATAATAGGAATGCAATCTTTCAATGATCAAATGTCAAATATATTAAAAAATAGTAGAATGTGAAAAAGATCATAGACGGTTCAAACAATGATTAAACTGCTAAAGCCAAAAAATTGTCACCACCTGAGTGCTACATGTTATCTGAAGCCAATGACGGAGTATAATTACAATCATAAAGGATCAGTAAATCTATAAAATCATAAGACAGCAATCAACTGATGAAATTGATGTTTCTGGAGCCATTTATTCAAATGGGACAGCCTAATCATATTATCCCTCAGTAATATAGACTACAGTCCAGTCATCTGTTGTCAAGCAGCACTAGAGCAAATTGAACACATAGGACATGATAACTATTTATATCCACAATAAAATGGACCAATAGTATAAAAGCAAAAGTATTAGAATATATGTATAAGGAAAAAAAGCACTCAGCACCCTATATGCTTGCAATGATGCACAATAATACTGGTCAAGTAAATATGGAGAATGAATATTCTAAGGGAAATAAATCATTGATATTATAAGAATAAAGTATAGAGCTCCAGAAATATCAGTATATGGGAAAAGGATAAATAAAAGACTATTATGAGCGGTATTAATGGAAAAAAAATCAGTGACTATTGTCAGAATGGTTAAATCCTGATAGTAATTTGAAAAACAGACATAGTGTACAAAACAGTGTAACAGTATTGAACAAAGACATTTTTTTACAATTTATTTGTATGCAATTCTTTATTTTATTTTATACATTCTTCAGTTGTGTGTATTCCTTATGTCTACAGGCCATTGCATTTATGGTTTTAGATCTAGTCCATTTACAGTGTGTTATTTTGTCTCCTAGACTTGATGAAAAAGGATCTGTGAGCCACCTGTGTTGGCTTTTTACCTTGACATTTTTTTTAATGATTAAACTCATTCTGGACTGAATTAAATAGTGTGGGGCTCTCAATCTTCCAATAATCTTCAAACATTTCTGGGGACTTCACAAAATACTCTTCTTTACAAAGTGTTGCCTCCAAACTCCAAAAAATGTACAACCTACTCTCATTCACTCAAGGAGTCCAGAGTTCCTACAATACACATTACACACATACATCCATTAAAATGGTTACATCTTCTAAATGATGCTTAATTAATGAAATGTACATCCACTTATTAGCAAATTACAGGCACTGCTTAATTCATGATGAAAACTCCCTTTGTCCATGTCATATCCACCCTTATAAATTTGGATCAGAAAAAAAATAGATTATATATCAAAGGATTACAATATCCAAATGAAAAGGGTGGTATAGTTACCCCCAAGCCATGGATAAATAGCCATGCAGGTTCAACATTTTGTTGTCTATGGTATAAGGGTATCCACCATCTATATCAGTTGATAAGTGCATGTATGGGAATTGTTAGATATGCAAGTGATGAGCACTTTTTATTCCCAGCTGGTGCTGCTAATTTTCAAAAGTTAAATAAAATGAGGATATTGGTTAAAGCATTACTCATGATAAAGGGATTTATTTATTTTAAACTTATGTTGAATAACTATACACAAGTGACAAAGCTGGAAGGATTTGCTCATTGGAAACAACAAAGTATTTTGAAATGTGAGCAATTGCAATGTGACAATTCCTTAAAATTCCAGCAGCTATGGGAGTTTTCTATAGCTAAACAAAGTTTCTAGAGAACGTCTATGAAATATTACAAGATCCCAAACGTCTTACTTAAACTAATACAAATTTCGAACAAGATACCAGTAATAAAGAATGCAGTGTTACCTACTGATAAAAAAATTACTGCTATTCTGTATATACCAAAATCCATACAAATTCAAAGAAATATCTCATGAAATGCATATAGCATTGGTCTCTGGATATGGGTAATGGTGAAGACAAAAATGGCCAATAGTGAAGACAATAAATGGTCAGGAATATTCCTTCTGTCTCAATATTAGCCTCTCAGAGTGTGACTGAGAGTTGTTGATTGTCCAATTAACTCATTTTATAGAGTAGACATTTGGTATACTCTCACTTGTATTAGATGTGGACAGGCCCCAGGAGATTTCATTCATTTTACCTGGAGATATGATAATGGAAAGGTATAGTTTCACATTTTAATACTATTTATAAAAATGTCATACAGAATCCATATACAGTTTGTGCATTTTGGTGCATCTAGAGGTTCTAGAAAGTTATCCCTGGCCTTGCAATGTCAAAGTGCTTGTGCTGCCATGAAAACAACAAAAAACATACAGAAGAAAATTACCTGTACTCGTAGAAAGACTGTCCCAGGCGTCATGTTCTCTGGTACAGACACAGAATAAGAAGCATTTGTAAAAACAGGGCTGTTGTCATCAATATCAGTAACCTTGATAGTAAGAGTTATTGTAGACCGACGTGGATCAGCAGGTGCACTGTCTGTTGCCTCCACAGTGAGTTCGTAAGTGTCTCTTACTTCCCTATCAAGCTTTACAGATGTATAAATACTTCCATTGGAGGTGATGCGGAAAATATTATTAAGGTTTGCCAGACTGTAACGTACTTGACCATTGACTCCAGCATCAGGATCAGTGGCCTAAAATGAATATAAATAAGGAGGTTAAAATATACTCACGTACTGACATGTAATAAAATATTTAATACTTATGTTTTGGCTTGTACATGCAACTTGTATTAGTGTATACCTGGAATTGTGGATTTTGATTTACAAAAAAACCTAATAAGGCTGATTTAGTAAGGCAGTTTCAGAATCTTTATACAACAAATTGTGTGACGATTATATTTAATTATCCAATTACGTTAAAATTAAATCCCTGTTAACTCATTTACTGCATATGATTGGATAGTTTAAATGAAAACCCATCACATTTACATGCAATATTTTTTACTCATCTGACTAAAAATATATATCGTTAAACTTTTTTTTTATTATGATAAAAAAATTTAAATAAATATGCAAAACTGTTATATTGTATATTTCTTTAAAAAAGGAACACAGCAAAAAGTGTATAATGACTTATTAAATAATCTATGTACATAGATCCTTTTATTTTATTTTCTCTTTTTTAATGCACTGTTTGGCTGAATACAAACCTGATCCCATAGATATTGACTGTGTGTAAATTCCTTGATCTTGAAGAATAGTATAGAATACAGGACTTGTATTCATAGGCCATAGGTTATATGCAGGTTACCTTTAGATGACTGGATATTGGCAAAAAATATATTGGATATTTAGCAAGCAATAAGGGCAGATCAAGACACGGAGAAGGGGCCTGTGTCCTGTCCTGTACTGTACTGCAAGATAGGAGTTTACAGGCAAGTTAAAATTCCTATTACACAGGTCTGCGACTAAAAAGCTGTTTGATTATTTTCATCTAATTTCCATGTATTTTGGTGTGCTGAAAACAAATAAAATATTGAAAAAACTCCTAGACATCATGATTTGCCACAAAATGAAAAATTGTCTTCAAATTTATAAAACATTTTAAATTTTTGGTATTTTTTTATATTATGGGTTTTTAACCAAATTTAAAGTCCAAATTACTATTAATTAATTCACATAAGTGCATTTAAGATATAACATGCCAAAAAAACCTTAAAGGGGTTGTCCGAGTAATGTAAAAAAAATATAGCACTGTAAATCTGATGGTCAGCAATATATACATAAGCTAAGCAAGTTTTAGGGAAAAAAAATTCTATTTCCTCATTTCCATAGTTCTCTTCTGGCCCTTTGTTGTTATTTGCAGGTAAACAATATCTACCCCTCCCCCCCTGCAAAGGGGGTGAATACAAGTGCTGCTCTGAGTGACGTGTTTGACTACTGGGATACTCAGCAGCATGCTGTATGTGTAAGCCTCAGCCCTGAGTCTGTGCTTCTAATGGTAGAAGGGGTTAATCTTTCCTGAAGAATCTAGTGGGTGGGATACCAAATACCCTTGTTTTCTGTGTCTATGGGACAGTCCAGACCGACAAAATCACTGGACCAAGAAGAGTTAGCAGCCGAGGGTGCTAACAGTCGGTGAAAAAAATGTCCTCCGAGAAACTTTGGTACTTTCCCATAAAGTTCTTCTACCACCTCTCCACATAAAATTGGGATTGATGAAGCAATTCGTAAAATCACTTCCAAGAGATGGAGAATGCTTCAAATACTTGGTCACCAAGTTTCCAGGCCTGGCGGAGGCAAAATTGAAGGAAGGTGTATTCGTCGGACCAGACATTAGAAGGCTTATAGTTGATCAAGAGTTTGTCAATACCATGACGGATCCTCAAAAATAAGGGTGGACTGCATTTAAAGAAGTCGTACAGAAATTTTTAGGCAATAACAAAGATCCTCACTACAAAAAGATCGTCGGACGAATGCTGAAAGCATTTCAAGCTTTAGGTTGCCTGATGAGTTTGAAAGTGCATTTCCTCCAGTCCCACCTTGAGTACTTTCCTGAAAATTTGGGAGCTGTGATTGAGGAACAAGGTGAACGATTCCACCAAGACATTAAAGAGATGGAAAGGAGATACCAGGGAAAATGGAGCATTACAATGATGGCAGACTACTGTTGGATGCTTCAGAGAGACATTCCAGATGCTACTCACAAGCGTAAATGCACCAAGAGGAGCCTCACAGGGAAGAAGAATCGAGTTTAGTGTGTGTAGGTGAGCTCATTTCAGTTCAAAAAAGGATTTTCATGAAAAAATTGTAATAAAACTTTAATTTTATAAGTCTATTTCCATTTATTTTGAGGTATTGCCTTATTTAACATAGTTACCTAAATTATCAGGAAACGTGATGTCCTATGACAAAATGGAGGTCATTTTCGGATTCAGCGCACCAAAAAACAAAGATTACGTGGAATAACCAAAACAGCTCTTGAAAAAATTTTTTTTGCAGACCTGTGTTATCTTTTTCATTTTTTACAGGACATAGGAAATATATTTAAAGACCATGGGACATCCCCAAGCAATAAACTGGGGGTAGGTAACAACTGTCCTATGGTTGCAGCATCAAAAGTGAGACTTCATTTCCACATTTATTTGATTATTTATACATCCAGCCACTATAAATCTGTCCATCACTTACCAGATGTGTTTACCTCAGAAAGAAAAGAGGCCAAATGCATACATTTAGAAAGCTTTACTCGCGAGGATCACCCTCATCACTGAATAATTCAAATGCACTCTAAATACTTGAATTTGATTTTTTCCTTTTTGAGGTCAACATACTCTATCTGGTGAACAGTGGTAGGGATTTTAGTGGCTAGATGTTTATATAAGTTAATGAAACTAGAAATAAAGTCTCACTTTTGATGTTGCATTCCTAGGACAATGAAAAAGGCTCTCACTTTTGACACTGTGCTTGTGTGTTTTATTGTTTTGTGAAAGATTTTACATACTGTATATCAGTCCTTGTTTCTAACTACCTTGTTATAAGACTACAGACATTTATTTTGTTTGGACATTGAGAACTGCCAACAAGCTAAAAACCACAAGGATAATCAAACCCAAAAATACTCAGATAACAACTTGAAGCACCTTGATTCTAAAGCTCACATAAATCAATGCCTGAACATCCATCCTTTTTTAAGAGTGTCACCACCCTAAATAAATTGTCTGATCCATTTGGAAATTGTGAATCAGAAAGCCAAAAGTCCTCCACAAGAACCTCCAGGCAGAACTAAGAGGGACTCGGATTTGCAAAATGAGGCCATGACTGCCAGATATAACCTCCCAGCCTCACAGCAGACCAGAAGTGAGGAGCTATCTCCTTGTCATGTTTAGTAGCATAACAGAGGGAAGGGAGAACAATGTCCTCAGTGAGAAACCACCTTGGGTAAAAAGCACTTTGTCCATGTGCAAAACAAGAAAAGTCTCTTTACAAATAAAGAGCTGCCAACACAGATCAAGAACAGTCTAAATAAAAAACATTATTCGAGTGATAAAGTATTCTGTGTGGTTCAGCCATCTGTCTTCACACCATGCAAAGTTAGCATTTTGTGTGCGATGGTAAATTTTGCAGGAGATGGAGTTTTTTGCTCTGAGTAAGGCTTGACAGATTGATTTTATAGTAGAACATTCCTTGTAAACATATCCTTGACAATAGGTTCAAGCATTGAAACTTTATATATGTAGATAAGGCCTGTTAGGGGGAAGGCTGCAGCGGGAAGTTTTGACAAGCGTGGGTGTGTGCCATTATAGCCCAGCAATTCAGCAACTCCAAGGCAGAGGAGAGGGACAACGTCTACATTTGCACACACTGCTAGTTCTGGGGATAAGGACCTTTATCCATCTTGCAATACGGCAGCAATAGGGACAATGACTGAGATTTCCATACTTGACAGATGACATGTCAGTATACCAGTTACAAGATTTTTTTTAAATCATTCAACACAGTGTCATTGCACCAGAGAGGTGTGTTTTCTTCTTTTTGGTTCACCATCAAAGGCATGCATAGAAGACATTTCTTACTAGAAGATTCAGCAGGCAAGCTTTTAGCCAAAAAAAACTCTGTTCTATGCATGTGCACAGGAATAATAGACATTCTAGAGACTTGGCAAATTGCATTCTCTAGAGCATAAATATAAAACAATAAGACTTAGGGGATTAACTGCAACTGTTTTAGGAGAGCAGGGCCATCAAAGACAGGTTCCTGGTCAATGTTCATTTGCTTTCTCCAGTTTTTAGCATGAAGCCATAGCTTATACCATATGAAAAGGACAAGGAATGTCTTCTGTTCTCTCCATTATAAATTGAGGGTCCCCAATACTGCTTTTGTCAAACAAGTCACATAGTGCATGCCTAAGGGGAAGCTAGAGAAGGGGAGTGGTGTCATAATAGAACATTGTTCCAGAATAAGGAAACAACTCTCACCTGCTCCTGAAACTACTAGATAACACAGGGAAATAAGCAGTCAGATCCTGATAGAAGTGTCAGGTGATGGAATATTCAATTTTTTTTCCTAAGGATTCAAGCAAAAAACAAATAGTCTTACGGAGTTGATGAGGGTACTGTATATGAGTGTGTACTAGGGAGGCCCTAGCAAGTTTTTTTCCAGTGTGCTCCTCTTGCCCTTGAGGGAAGCCTGCATTTAACCCATGGTCTTTGAATAAAATTCTGTGTCCTGTGCTGTACAATTAAGATATAAAGATTGCTAACACCTCAGCTTATTAGCTTGTGTTGTAAGCATTACTACAGCTTTGTATTTGGACCTGATACTGAAAACTTGCAATATTACTATAGTGATAATTTTTATCTTGTTTTGAGTTATTCTATCAATATATAATATTGTAAACAGGTTATAACGGGTCATGCTTTTAGATAAACATAAAAAAGAGATCAACCTAATGTGTGCATGGAGGTAGTCATATGTTCGATTTGCCCCCTGCTTTGTTAAACAATAGTTACACTTCAATGCTTCTTCTCACAATGCAAGTCTGAGCTGTCTGATTTACTGAAAAAAAGTACATCACTTCCACCACTGGAAGCTCCCTCTAGCAGCTAGTCAACACATCTATATATTTAAATACAACAACAAATATAAATAATTACACTATACAATCCTTTCAAAAAGAAATATAGCTTAGTTGGGGTCCAGCTTGATAAACATGACACTTATCTGAACCTTTGTATGCCAATAATTGATACATTGCAGCTAAATTTACTATGCACTGAAACTTCAGTTTTGTTAAAGGCCACGCTTAGCTCATAATATTGCATTTTTTGATGCTACAAAGATTGACTTATATATATTTTGTAATAGTAGCACTTAGTGTAATTTGGAAACCAGGGATTTCTTTTCTCTGTTCTATACTGGCTCTCTAACAAATGACAATGCCAAAATGTCCTTGTCATGTTTGAAAGTTACAGTCATTATTTTTCACCAAAGTTTGTAAAGCTTTATTACTCTATTTTGTTAGCTGTGCAAAAATTCCACTTCTCCATTTGGGGCATTTGAACAGTCCTCAGTTTATATTAATGAAACACATTCACTGTAAAACAATGCCAAAGATGTAAATGCCTTCCTCTAAACAACAGATACTTAAAAAGTAATGCAGTGAAAAAATTGATTTATATTGCTGTTTAAGAATCAGTACTGCTCTTTTGGTTCAAAGTATCTGAATCCAATATATTTTTCTTGTGTGTAAGGAGAAATATCATAATCATCATACGTATACATAGATGTAATAAATTATGCTGTATTGTTAATTTCATAAAATGGACTTGCAAAAAATAAAAAATCGGAGCACAGTACAGGACACAGAGCTAGTATTCATAGACCATGGGTTATATGCTGCTACCTGCAGGTATTGGACAGTAGCACAAACTTTTGCTAAGGCTGCCCTTAGAGTATATCGTATGTACTCTCCAGCGCCTCAGGATATGCACAGCCAAAGGGGAAGCCAAGGGAACCAGGACAGCGACAACCAAAGGAAATTCTTCAGGGGTGCCGCCCTCCTCAGACGGGGAGATCAGCCACAAGATAGAGAATAAACAGGTGGTGCACACACCTAGTGCATTATCCAAGGTTTATTGAAAGGAGTAAAAAATAAAAACATACTCACAGATGAAACATGTATCTAAAAAGCATTTGCATAATGACGATGGCCACAACGGTAAGCACGGTGTTCCAACTGTCAATGCGGTCAAATGGCTGATGCACTTCGGGGCAAGGCTCCCATCATCCATTCACTACACAGCTGCATCAGAGGCTGGTCAGTAGCTCTGAGGAAAGGGATTCGTCCCTGAAATGCGTGATACTTCACTGAGGTGTCCATCTGTGGACTCTTCAGGGTTGTATCCTTATTCCCTCTCCCCCCCGCCCCTCCTCCCCTCTGGTGTGGCAATCCTGATTCGGACACATTGCTCCCTTCGGGTCGTTTCCTCCAGGGTTGATCAACATGGTCGCTACATCATCTAGATTGATTGCTTGGTGATACCCCCCTTATTTTAATGAATCTCTATGCTCCAAACTCAGGTCAGTTACAGATCCTCACACAAACACTTGCTAAATTAGGCTTCTTTTCCACTCCACATAGGGGGTGACTTTAATTAAATCCTTTCACCCCACAAAGATAGGAAGGTTCTCTTCAGGCCCACCCCTTTCGAAGTGGCAATGCTGCTCTTCGAAATCCTTTTGCAAATTGATCAGGGAGCATTGTCTCTTTGATGCCTGGCGGATTCGATATCCTACCCAAAAAAAATTTACCTTCTATTCTACACCTCATCGCAGTGACTCCTGCTTAGATAATTTTTTCATCTCAGCTCCTCTTCTCCCTCTCCTAGTCCCCTCTGACATCAATCCCATCACATGGTCTGATCATGCTTCCTTGACCTTAAACATATTATTCCCTAATGCTATGCCAAAAACAGGACATTGGCACCTCAATGAGACTTTTTTATCCACGGAACACCTCCGTGCTGAGCTCTCTCAGGGACTTGATATGTATTTTCAACTTAATGTAGGCTCTGAAACATCTACATCCACCATATGGGAAGCCCACAAGGTGGTATTTCGTGGCCTTTGTATTTCCATGGGTTTTCGCCTGAAGAAATCCTCGGAGGGTGCTAGGATTACTCTAGTCCGCCAGTTAACCCTAGCTGAACGTAGACTCCTTGCAAAGCCGTCTATTTCTGGTCTGTATAAAGTGACCTCACTTTGTGACCAAATCAAGGCCCTTGATGCCTGTAAGTCCACAAGATCTCTCCTCCGCAGAAATTTTATGAATTTCCTAACAAACCCCACCGTATGCTCGATAATAAACTTAAAGCACAGTCCCCCTCTACGGTGCCGGATCATCTTGTCCAGCCAAATGGGAGCCCTACCTATGATCCTCAGGTGATGGTCTCCCTTTTTGGCTCATATTATGAATCCCTTTACAATTGTTTGACCCCTGACCTCCACCCTCCGCTCACAGAGATAGATAGATCTTTTGATAGATTCTTCGTTCCTCTATTGTTGCCGAAACTTTCGTCTTCTGACATTGCAGCTCTCAACGCTGACATCTCCTCTGAAGAACTTTGATTTGATACAGTCAAACATCTCCCCTCACGCAAAACCCCGGGACCAGACGGACTCCCCTACTCTTATTACAAGACTTTCATAGGTGTACTTGCTCCCCACCTTCTTTCTCTCTATCACAATTTTTTCAGAGGTAATACTCCCCAAGCTGACTTTTCCCATGCATAAATCTCTGTAATTCCCAAACCTGACAAAGACCATTCTATCTTAGACAATTACCGTCCTATTGCTCTACTGAATTCTGATTACAAGATTTTTACTAAGATCCTAGCCAACCGGTTGCCTAAGCTTATCTCCAAACTCATATACAGAGACCAAGTAGGCTTTGTCCCTGCCAGACATGCAGCGGATAACACTAGGAGATTTATTGATTTGGTTGACTTTGTTAACCGGTCCTCTATTCCCACCATTTTATTGAGCTTGGATGCCCAAAAAACATTTGATCGTCTCAGCTGGCCTAATATGTTTATGGTCTTGGAGAAGTTTGGCTTCCGTGGCCCTTTTGTGGCAGCTTTAAAAGTTCTCTACTTTCACCCTTCCTCACAGGTCAGAATGGCCTCTTTCCTCTCACCCCCTTTCCAGATGTCGAACGGTACACGACAGGGATGCTCTCTCTCTTCTATTGTTTATTCTTTGTTTGGAACCACTGGCTATTGCAATCCGGTCCCATCCTGACATACAAGGCATAACGTCTCATGGCCGTGAATACAAATTGTCCCTTTTTGCGTATGATATCCGCAATCCCCCCAGCATTGCATAAACTTTTACGACAGTTCAAGTCTCTCTCAGGTTATAAGGTTAACACCTCCAAGACTGAAGGGCTCTCACTTCATATTCCAGCACCTGTCCTTTCGTCCCTTCAAGAATCATTTCCGTATCGATGGTGCACCTGTTCTCTAAAATATCTGGGTACTAACCTTACTTCCTCCTATAGTCCAATATATGATAACTCCCCCCCCCCCCCCATTTATAGCTATTTCCCGTTCCCTGAAGTCTTGGGATGCTTTACCCTTATCGTTCCTGGGACGTATCAACGTCATAAAGATGACTATACTACCCAAACGTTTGTATTTATTTGCGACCCTCCCTGTTCCTATTCCTATGTCCAGGCTACACTCCCTTCAGAAATCCCTTCTACATTTCATTTGGCATAACAAACGACATAGAATTGCACATAGTGTACTTCTCTCTCTGCGTTCTAGAGGAGGCTTAGGGGCACCAGATATCGTGACCTATTACTATGCTTCTCACCTCTGCTTCCTTACATCATGGTCCACTCAGTCCCCCCCCAATCTGCGGACTGAGATAGAGTCCTTACAACTGACCCTGACTCATCCCTGCTCCCTCTTCTGGTCGTCTTCAGCGGTGGACCTTACCCCTATTCGTCGTTTGTTCCTTAACCCCATGCAATTCTCTATGAATATATGGCGGAAATGTAGAACTAGGTTTGCATTGACATCCAATTGCTCCCCACTAACTAATATTCTTTTTAACCCCAACCTTCCAGATAGTATGGCTGTGCCCCGGATGTCCCCTTGGGTCATGGCCAAACTCTTCCAACTGCGCCACCTAGTACATCCTGTTACTCGGAAGCTGCAACCATTCTCGTATCTCCAGAAAAAGAATCTGCCTTGTCAACATTTATATATATACCTCCAGATACGTCACTTTTTCTTTTTTTCTTCACCATGTCCCCCACGTTGACTCTTGAGAAACCTACTCCCTTTGAGCATTTATGCACACAAGGTACACATCAAAAGGGCATAATTTTTAATATATACAGGCTTCTTTTGGATGCTGTTCCCCTCTCTAATGACACTCACCACTACATGCGCAAGTGGTCCCAGTTTTTGCAATGTGACATTGATCTCGTGCAATGGAAGAAAATTTGGGACAACACATCTAAATCTTCTGTCTGTGTGGTTTATAAAGAAAACACATACAAAATTTTGATGTTATGTTACAAAACTCCTGAGGTTATACATGCCTTTAATCCGAGTGCTTCTTCCACTTGCTGGCGTTGTGGGAAAGATTTTGGCTCCCTCTTCCATATTTTTTGGACGTGTGGATCCATTGTCCCCTTTTGGGAAGAGGTTTTGTCTTTTTTACAAATGTTATTGCATACCACTCTCCCTTTTGAACTTCTATATTTTTTACTGAGCCTGCCATTCCCAGGTCTTCCCAGAATGGCCAGGAAACTCTCCACACATATTCTGACTGCGGCCAGAAGAAGCATTCCTATGTGTTGGCTATCTTCTATACCTCCTTTGATGTCAACGTTGTTTAAAATTATTGCTGATGTAAGATGGATGGAATACCTGACTGCTATACAAGCCTGCTCGACTGCTGTGTTCGAGGCAGTGTGGCACCCGTGGGACAATTACTCCTCCTCCCATCTTTCTACAAATGTACAGTTCTGATGGCCTCCCCATTGTAGCTATATGACATTATCATGTATGTAACCATGCAGATCTCACCATCGATGTGCTCTTCCTTTCTCCTGAGTTATTTTATGTATACATATATATTTATGTGAAAATCAATAAAAATTGTTAATACAAAAAAAAAGGATGTAAGTGAAAAGTGGACTTGACCTTTAAAAATGTTTTAGGGATAGCTTAGAATTACTAAATCACAAGGAACATAATAAAATGTACATCGGAACAGGCAGGATGCAAAGTTCATTGAGTGTCTATTTTATTCAAAGGTGTAATTTTGTGCTTTGCTTCTACTGCAAGCATTTCTGAAATCAAACAAGCAAGCCATTTCAATTATATTTTGTAGCAGTGCAAATATGCCAAACATTCTGTACCAAATGGATAAAGTGCCAAATAAGAAATATTTGCTGTTTCGGAGGTGGCAAAATACTGAGCAAATAAACAGGAAATAGAGGACTGCATTATGTACTCTGAATGTAGCAGCATATTACTAATAGACAGTATACATTTACCAAGTGTCCTATGAAAAGAATTAACAATTTAGAAGCAACTTATAGAATAGCAAACCTACCTCTTACAGAGGCTGAGTTGGTTACCATAATTAGAGATGAGCGAAGAAATGAAAAATTCGATTCGACTGATTCGGCGAATTCGTGGACAATATTCGATTCGAGTCGAATAAATTCGCTGTGAATTTAACTTAAAAAAGGGTGTTTCTAGGCTTCAGAGAGACTTAATATTAGTGCAGAACACTGTACCTTTAATTTAAATGCCCTTGGAGTCTGCTGGGGAAGAGAAATAATACTGTCAGTCAGTATGACATGCAGATGAGTGCCGTCGATCTTAGAATCACCGCACACTTCACTCATTTGGGCAGTCACGGGGCCAAAACCAGAGTGTGGAGCCACAGTGTGGCGGTGGAGGCAGCAGCAATGGGAGGCCATACAGCACCCTATGACAAAAATGGAAACCACCAGCAGTGTGAGGAGACCTGAAAGTGGCACATGGCAGAGTGTGGCGATAGAGACAGCAGCAATGGGAGGCCGTACAGGGACCCATGACACACTCTGGACCTGGCAGCAGCATGAGGAGGCGGTACAGGGGCCCATGACAGATTACGGGCCTGGCAGCAGCATGAGGAGTCGGTACAGGGGCCCATGGCAGATTACGGGCCTGGCAGCAGCAATGGGAGGCCGTACAGGGACCCATGACACACTCTGGACCTGGCAGCAGCATGGGGAGGCGGTACAGGGGCCCATGACAGATTACGGGCCTGGCAGCAGCATGAGGAGTCGGTACGGGGGCCCATGACACACTCTGGACCTGGCAGCAGCATGAGGAGGCGGTACAGGGGCGCATGACAGATTACGAGCCTGGCAGCAGCAACTTGGACAGGAGGACGTTCAGCTTCTGCACCGTCGGGTGCGTGCTCGCAAACTGTTGTCTCTTGGAAACGGATTCCAAGAAAGACTGCTGACGGAATCCGTGAAGAGGAGTAGCAGGAGAAGGAGCATCTGAACGAGCGGAATATGCCAACAAGCGACAACAGTGGCCCATGACAGATTACGGGCCTGGCAGCAGCATGAGGAGTCGGTACGGGGGCCCATGGCAGATTACGGGCCTGGCAGCAGCTATGGGAGGCCCGTAATCTGCCAGCACCCTATGACAAAAAATGGAACCCACCAGCAGTGTGAGGAGACCTGAAAGTGGCACATGGCAGAGTGTGGCGATGGAGACAGCAGCAATGGGAGGCCGTACAGGGACCCATGAGAGACTCTGGACCTGGCAGCAGCATGAGGAGGCGGTATAGGGGCCCATGGCAGATTAGGGGCCTGGCAGCAGCTATGGGAGGCCCGTAATCTGCCAGCACCCTATGACAAAAAATGGAACACACCAGCAGTGTGAGGAGACCTGAAAGTGGCACATGGCAGAGTGTGGCGATGGAGGCAGCAGCAATGGGAGGCCGTACAGGGACCCATGAGAGACTCTGGACTTGGCAGCAGCATGAGGAGGCGGTATAGGGGCCCATGGCAGATTAGGGGCCTGGCAGCAGCTATGGGAGGCCCGTAATCTGCCAGCACCCTATGACAAAAAATGGAACACACCAGCAGTGTGAGGAGACCTGAAAGTGGCACATGTTTGGGGCATGATTCATGGCGGATTTAGTCAGTTGTGTCAGGAACTGGTGGTTTGAAATCCAGACTAATCCACGCCTGATTCATTTTCACAAACGTGAGTCTCTCCACACTTTGGGTGGACAGTCGTGTCCTCCGCGGAGTTGCAATACCTCCTGCCGCACTAAACACGCGCTCCGATGCCACGCTACTGGCCGGGCATGACAGCCTTTCAAGGGCAAATTCAGCTAGTTGGGGCCAAAGGTCAAGTTTCGTTGCCCAGTAGTCAAGGGGATTGTCTACCTCGGTTGGCAGGGTGCTGTCCAAGTAGGCCTAAGCCTGTTGTTTGAGGTCCTGCTCCAGGTCCACCTGATGCTGCTGCTGCTGCTGCGGCTGGTTAGTAGTTTCCTCACTGCGCTGGTGAAGAAAGCTACTCATCATCGACTGCAGACTGAGGCAGCCGCTGCTGGTGGAGCTGCCACTGCTCCTACCACCCCACCCCTCCCCTGCTGCCATGGCAGCGGAACACGAGCGCACAGGGCCCACAGTGTCTGAGGATGGACGTTGGCGCAGACAGGCAGAGACCAGCTGACTACATAGGTGTTTTTTATAGTACGTTATTTTGGCCTCCCTCTCAGCAGGTGTGAAAAAGGCCACCATTTTTGAACGGTAGCGAGGGTCCAACAAGGTGGACAGCCAAAAGTCATCCCTCTGTCTGATGGTTATTATTCGGCTGTCGCTACGCAAGCAACCGAGCATGCTATGGGCCATTTGTGCCAAGGAATGCGAGGGACTCCCTGCCTCCATCTCCACAGCATACTGCCACGGTGCGTCTAGGTCCTCTGTCTCCTCTTCCTCCTCCTCTACCAGATGCTCCTGCTCCTCCACTCCTGTCCGCTGAGTGGAAAAACCACCCATTTCACTCAATAATTCCTGAGCACCAATGTCCTCCTCTACCTCCTCCTCTTCTTCCAGTCCTGCCCCCACAGGGGCCATGTGGCGTTGAGATCTGTGCGCCACGTCTACCGCACCCTGACCAGCCATTGTTAACAGCATTTGTTCCAGGACGTGCAACAGAGGAATGACGTCGTTCATCCCATAGTCCTGCCGACTCACGAATAGCGTGGCCTCCTCAAAGGGCCTGAGCAAGCGCAGGTGTCACGCATGAGCTGCCAATGGCTGACATCTAAGTTACACAGGGAGTACCTTTATCTGCTTTTAACATCAGGAAATCTGTGATGGCCTTTTGCTGTTCGTAAAGGCGGTCTAACATATGTAGGGTTGAATTCCACCTTGTTGCAACGTCACAGCATGAGGAGTCGGTATAGGGGCCCATGGCAGATTAGGGGCCTGGCAGCAGTTATGGGAGGCCCATAATCTGCCAGCACCCTATGACAAAAAATGGAACACACCAGCAGTGTGAGGAGACCTGAAAGTGGCACATGGCAGAGTGTGGCGATGGAGACAGCAGCAATGGGAGGCCGTACAGGGACCCATGAGAGACTCTGGACCTGGCAGCAGCATGAGGAGGCGGTATATAGGGGCCTACGGCAGATTAGGGGCCTGGCAGCAGCTATAGGAGGCCCGTAATCTGCCAGCACCCTATGTCAAAAAATTCAACACACCAGCAGTGTGTGAGGAGACCTGAAAGTGGCACATGGCAGAGTGTGGCGATGGAGACAGCAGCAATGGGAGGCCGTACAGGGACCCATGACAGACTCTGGACTTGGCAGCAGCATGAGGAGGCGGTATATAGGGGCTTATGGCAGATTAGGGGCCTGGCAGCAGCTATAGGAGGCCCGTAATCTGCCAGCACCCTATGTCAAAAAATTCAACACACCAGCAGTGTGAGGAGACCTGAAAGTGGCACATGGCAGAGTGTGGCGATGGAGACAGCAGCAATGGGAGGCCGTACAGGGACCCATGACAGACTCTGAACTTGGCAGCAGCATGAGGAGGCGGTATATAGGGGCCCATGGCAGATTAGGGGCCTGGCAGCAGCTATAGGAGGCCCGTAATCTGCCAGCACCCTATGTCAAAAAATTCAACACACCAGCAGTGTGAGGAGACCTGAAAGTGGCACATGGCAGAGTGTGGCGATGGAGACAGCAGCAATGGGAGGCCGTACAGGGACCCATGACAGACTCTGGACTTGGCAGCAGCATGAGGAGGCGGTATATAGGGGCCCATGGCAGATTAGGGGCCTGGCAGCAGCTATGGGAGGCCCGTAATCTGCCAGCACCCTATGTCAAAAAATTCTACACACCAGCAGTGTGTGAGGAGACCTGAAAGTGGCACATGGCAGAGTGTGGCGATGGAGACAGCAGCAATGGGAGGCCGTACAGGGACCCATGACAGACTCTGGACTTGGCAGCAGCATGAGGAGGCGGTATATAGGGGCCCATGGCAGATTAGGGGCCTGGCAGCAGCTATGGGAGGCCCGTAATCTGCCAGCACCCTATGTCAAAAAATTCAACACACCAGCAGTGTGTGAGGAGACCTGAAAGTGGCACATGGCAGAGTGTGGCGATGGAGAAAGCAGCAATGGGAGGCCGTACAGGGACCCATGAGAGACTCTGGACCTGGCAGCAGCATGAGGAGGCGGTATATAGGGGCCCATGGCAGATTAGGGGCCTGGCAGCAGCTATGTGAGGCCCGTAATCTGCCTGCACCCTATGTCAAAAAATTAAACACACCAGCAGTGTGAAGAGACCTGAAAGTGGCACATGGCATGAGAGACTCTGGACCTGGCAGCAGCAGGAGGAGGCGGTATAGGGGCCCATGGCTGATTAGGGGCCTGGCAGCAGCTATGTGAGGCCCGTTATCTTGCAGCACCCTATGTCAAAAAATTTAACACACCAGCAGTGTGAAGAGACCTGAAAGTGGCACATGGCAGCAGAGTGTGGCGATGGAGACAGCAGCAATGGGAGGCCGTACAGGGACCCATGAGAGACTCTGGACCTGGCAGCAGCAGGAGGAGGCGGTATAGGGGCCCATGGCTGATTAGGGGCCTGGCAGCAGCTATGTGAGGCCCGTTATCTTGCAGCACCCTATGTCAAAAAATTTAACACACCAGCAGTGTGAAGAGACCTGAAAGTGGCACATGGCAGCAGAGTGTGGCGATGGAGACAGCAGCAATGGGAGGCCGTACAGGGACCATGACAGACTCTGGACTTGGCAGCAGCATGAGGAGGCGGTATATAGGGGCCCATGGCAGATTAGGGGCCTGGCAGCAGCTATGGGAGGCCCGTAATCTGCCAGCACCCTATGTCAAAAAATTCTACACACCAGCAGTGTGTGAGGAGACCTGAAAGTGGCACATGGCAGAGTGTGGCGATGGAGACAGCAGCAATGGGAGGCCGTACAGGGACCCATGACAGACTCTGGACTTGGCAGCAGCATGAGGAGGCGGTATATAGGGGCCCATGGCAGATTAGGGGCCTGGCAGCAGCTATGGGAGGCCCGTAATCTGCCAGCACCCTATGTCAAAAAATTCAACACACCAGCAGTGTGTGAGGAGACCTGAAAGTGGCACATGGCAGAGTGTGGCGATGGAGAAAGCAGCAATGGGAGGCCGTACAGGGACCCATGAGAGACTCTGGACCTGGCAGCAGCATGAGGAGGCGGTATATAGGGGCCCATGGCAGATTAGGGGCCTGGCAGCAGCTATGTGAGGCCCGTAATCTGCCTGCACCCTATGTCAAAAAATTAAACACACCAGCAGTGTGAAGAGACCTGAAAGTGGCACATGGCATGAGAGACTCTGGACCTGGCAGCAGCAGGAGGAGGCGGTATAGGGGCCCATGGCTGATTAGGGGCCTGGCAGCAGCTATGTGAGGCCCGTTATCTTGCAGCACCCTATGTCAAAAAATTTAACACACCAGCAGTGTGAAGAGACCTGAAAGTGGCACATGGCAGCAGAGTGTGGCGATGGAGACAGCAGCAATGGGAGGCCGTACAGGGACCCATGAGAGACTCTGGACCTGGCAGCAGCAGGAGGAGGCGGTATAGGGGCCCATGGCTGATTAGGGGCCTGGCAGCAGCTATGTGAGGCCCGTTATCTTGCAGCACCCTATGTCAAAAAATTTAACACACCAGCAGTGTGAAGAGACCTGAAAGTGGCACATGGCAGCAGAGTGTGGCGATGGAGACAGCAGCAATGGGAGGCCGTACAGGGACCCATGAGAGACTCTGGACCTGGCAGCAGCAGGAGGAGGTGGTATATAGGGGCCCATGGCAGATTAGGGGCCTGGCAGCAGCTATGTGAGGCCCGTAATCTGCCTGCACCCTATGTCAAAAAATTTAACACACCAGCAGTGTGAAGAGACCTGAAAGTGGCACATGGCAGCAGAGTGTGGCGATGGAGACAGCAGCAATGGGAGGCCGTACAGGGACCATGACAGACTCTGGACTTGGCAGCAGCATGAGGAGGCGGTATATAGGGGCCCATGGCAGATTAGGGGCCTGGCAGCAGCTATGTGAGGCCCGTAATCTGCCTGCACCCTATGTCAAAAAATTTAACACACCAGCAGTGTGAAGAGACCTGAAAGTGGCACATGGCAGCAGAGTGTGGCGATGGAGACAGCAGCAATGGGAGGCCGTACAGGGACCATGACAGACTCTGGACTTGGCAGCAGCATGAGGAGGCGGTATATAGGGGCCTATGGCAGATTAGGGGCCTGGCAGCAGCTATGTGAGGCCCGTAATCTGCCTGCACCCTATGTCAAAAAATTTAACACACCAGCAGTGTGAAGAGACCTGAAAGTGGCACATGGCAGCAGAGTGTGGCGATGGAGACAGCAGCAATGGGAGGCCGTACAGGGACCATGACAGACTCTGGACTTGGCAGCAGCATGAGGAGGCGGTATATAGGGGCCTATGGCAGATTAGGGGCCTGGCAGCAGCTATGTGAGGCCCGTAATCTGCCTGCACCCTATGTCAAAAAATTTAACACACCAGCAGTGTGAAGAGACCTGAAAGTGGCACATGGCAGCAGAGTGTGGCGATGGAGACAGCAGCAATGGGAGGCCGTACAGGGACCCATGAGAGACTCTGGACCTGGCAGCAGCAGGAGGAGGCGGTATAGGGGCCCATGGCTGATTAGGGGCCTGGCAGCAGCTATGTGAGGCCCGTTATCTTGCAGCACCCTATGTCAAAAAATTTAACACACCAGCAGTGTGAAGAGACCTGAAAGTGGCACATGGCAGCAGAGTGTGGCGATGGAGACAGCAGCAATGGGAGGCCGTACAGGGACCCATGAGAGACTCTGGACCTGGCAGCAGCAGGAGGAGGTGGTATATAGGGGCCCATGGCAGATTAGGGGCCTGGCAGCAGCTATGTGAGGCCCGTAATCTGCCTGCACCCTATGTCAAAAAATTTAACACACCAGCAGTGTGAAGAGACCTGAAAGTGGCACATGGCATGAGAGACTCTGGACCTGGCAGCAGCAGGAGGAGGCGGTATAGGGGCCCATGGCTGATTAGGGGCCTGGCAGCAGCTATGTGAGGCCCGTTATCTTGCAGCACCCTATGTCAAAAAATTTAACACACCAGCAGTGTGAAGAGACCTGAAAGTGGCACATGGCAGCAGAGTGTGGCGATGGAGACAGCAGCAATGGGAGGCCGTACAGGGACCATGACAGACTCTGGACTTGGCAGCAGCATGAGGAGGCGGTATATAGGGGCCCATGGCAGATTAGGGGCCTGGCAGCAGCTATGGGAGGCCCGTAATCTGCCAGCACCCTATGTCAAAAAATTCTACACACCAGCAGTGTGTGAGGAGACCTGAAAGTGGCACATGGCAGAGTGTGGCGATGGAGACAGCAGCAATGGGAGGCCGTACAGGGACCCATGACAGACTCTGGACTTGGCAGCAGCATGAGGAGGCGGTATATAGGGGCCCATGGCAGATTAGGGGCCTGGCAGCAGCTATGGGAGGCCCGTAATCTGCCAGCACCCTATGTCAAAAAATTCAACACACCAGCAGTGTGTGAGGAGACCTGAAAGTGGCACATGGCAGAGTGTGGCGATGGAGAAAGCAGCAATGGGAGGCCGTACAGGGACCCATGAGAGACTCTGGACCTGGCAGCAGCATGAGGAGGCGGTATATAGGGGCCCATGGCAGATTAGGGGCCTGGCAGCAGCTATGTGAGGCCCGTAATCTGCCTGCACCCTATGTCAAAAAATTAAACACACCAGCAGTGTGAAGAGACCTGAAAGTGGCACATGGCATGAGAGACTCTGGACCTGGCAGCAGCAGGAGGAGGCGGTATAGGGGCCCATGGCTGATTAGGGGCCTGGCAGCAGCTATGTGAGGCCCGTTATCTTGCAGCACCCTATGTCAAAAAATTTAACACACCAGCAGTGTGAAGAGACCTGAAAGTGGCACATGGCAGCAGAGTGTGGCGATGGAGACAGCAGCAATGGGAGGCCGTACAGGGACCCATGAGAGACTCTGGACCTGGCAGCAGCAGGAGGAGGCGGTATAGGGGCCCATGGCTGATTAGGGGCCTGGCAGCAGCTATGTGAGGCCCGTTATCTTGCAGCACCCTATGTCAAAAAATTTAACACACCAGCAGTGTGAAGAGACCTGAAAGTGGCACATGGCAGCAGAGTGTGGCGATGGAGACAGCAGCAATGGGAGGCCGTACAGGGACCCATGAGAGACTCTGGACCTGGCAGCAGCAGGAGGAGGTGGTATATAGGGGCCCATGGCAGATTAGGGGCCTGGCAGCAGCTATGTGAGGCCCGTAATCTGCCTGCACCCTATGTCAAAAAATTTAACACACCAGCAGTGTGAAGAGACCTGAAAGTGGCACATGGCAGCAGAGTGTGGCGATGGAGACAGCAGCAATGGGAGGCCGTACAGGGACCATGACAGACTCTGGACTTGGCAGCAGCATGAGGAGGCGGTATATAGGGGCCCATGGCAGATTAGGGGCCTGGCAGCAGCTATGTGAGGCCCGTAATCTGCCTGCACCCTATGTCAAAAAATTTAACACACCAGCAGTGTGAAGAGACCTGAAAGTGGCACATGGCAGCAGAGTGTGGCGATGGAGACAGCAGCAATGGGAGGCCGTACAGGGACCATGACAGACTCTGGACTTGGCAGCAGCATGAGGAGGCGGTATATAGGGGCCTATGGCAGATTAGGGGCCTGGCAGCAGCTATGTGAGGCCCGTAATCTGCCTGCACCCTATGTCAAAAAATTTAACACACCAGCAGTGTGAAGAGACCTGAAAGTGGCACATGGCAGCAGAGTGTGGCGATGGAGACAGCAGCAATGGGAGGCCGTACAGGGACCATGACAGACTCTGGACTTGGCAGCAGCATGAGGAGGCGGTATATAGGGGCCTATGGCAGATTAGGGGCCTGGCAGCAGCTATGTGAGGCCCGTAATCTGCCTGCACCCTATGTCAAAAAATTTAACACACCAGCAGTGTGAAGAGACCTGAAAGTGGCACATGGCAGCAGAGTGTGGCGATGGAGACAGCAGCAATGGGAGGCCGTACAGGGACCCATGAGAGACTCTGGACCTGGCAGCAGCAGGAGGAGGCGGTATAGGGGCCCATGGCTGATTAGGGGCCTGGCAGCAGCTATGTGAGGCCCGTTATCTTGCAGCACCCTATGTCAAAAAATTTAACACACCAGCAGTGTGAAGAGACCTGAAAGTGGCACATGGCAGCAGAGTGTGGCGATGGAGACAGCAGCAATGGGAGGCCGTACAGGGACCCATGAGAGACTCTGGACCTGGCAGCAGCAGGAGGAGGTGGTATATAGGGGCCCATGGCAGATTAGGGGCCTGGCAGCAGCTATGTGAGGCCCGTAATCTGCCTGCACCCTATGTCAAAAAATTTAACACACCAGCAGTGTGAAGAGACCTGAAAGTGGCACATGGCATGAGAGACTCTGGACCTGGCAGCAGCAGGAGGAGGCGGTATAGGGGCCCATGGCTGATTAGGGGCCTGGCAGCAGCTATGTGAGGCCCGTTATCTTGCAGCACCCTATGTCAAAAAATTTAACACACCAGCAGTGTGAAGAGACCTGAAAGTGGCACATGGCAGCAGAGTGTGGCGATGGAGACAGCAGCAATGGGAGGCCGTACAGGGACCATGACAGACTCTGGACTTGGCAGCAGCATGAGGAGGCGGTATATAGGGGCCCATGGCAGATTAGGGGCCTGGCAGCAGCTATGTGAGGCCCGTAATCTGCCTGCACCCTATGTCAAAAAATTTAACACACCAGCAGTGTGAAGAGACCTGAAAGTGGCACATGGCAGCAGAGTGTGGCGATGGAGACAGCAGCAATGGGAGGCCGTACAGGGACCATGACAGACTATGGACTTGGCAGCAGCATGAGGAGGCGGTATATAGGGGCCCATGGCAGATTAGGGGCCTGGCAGCAGCTATGTGAGGCCCGTAATCTGCCTGCACCCTATGTCAAAAAATTTAACACACCAGCAGTGTGAAGAGACCTGAAAGTGGCACATGGCAGCAGAGTGTGGCGATGGAGACAGCAGCAATGGGAGGCCGTACAGGGACCATGACAGACTCTGGACTTGGCAGCAGCATGAGGAGGCGGTATATAGGGGCCCATGGCAGATTAGGGGCCTGGCAGCAGCTATGGGAGGCCCGTAATCTGCCAGCACCCTATGTCAAAAAATTCTACACACCAGCAGTGTGTGAGGAGACCTGAAAGTGGCACATGGCAGAGTGTGGCGATGGAGACAGCAGCAATGGGAGGCCGTACAGGGACCCATGACAGACTCTGGACTTGGCAGCAGCATGAGGAGGCGGTATATAGGGGCCCATGGCAGATTAGGGGCCTGGCAGCAGCTATGGGAGGCCCGTAATCTGCCAGCACCCTATGTCAAAAAATTCAACACACCAGCAGTGTGTGAGGAGACCTGAAAGTGGCACATGGCAGAGTGTGGCGATGGAGAAAGCAGCAATGGGAGGCCGTACAGGGACCCATGAGAGACTCTGGACCTGGCAGCAGCATGAGGAGGCGGTATATAGGGGCCCATGGCAGATTAGGGGCCTGGCAGCAGCTATGTGAGGCCCGTAATCTGCCTGCACCCTATGTCAAAAAATTTAACACACCAGCAGTGTGAAGAGACCTGAAAGTGGCACATGGCAGCAGAGTGTGGCGATGGAGACAGCAGCAATGGGAGGCCGTACAGGGACCATGACAGACTATGGACTTGGCAGCAGCATGAGGAGGCGGTATATAGGGGCCCATGGCAGATTAGGGGCCTGGCAGCAGCTATGTGAGGCCCGTAATCTGCCTGCACCCTATGTCAAAAAATTTAACACACCAGCAGTGTGAAGAGACCTGAAAGTGGCACATGGCAGCAGAGTGTGGCGATGGAGACAGCAGCAATGGGAGGCCGTACAGGGACCATGACAGACTCTGGACTTGGCAGCAGCATGAGGAGGCGGTATATAGGGGCCCATGGCAGATTAGGGGCCTGGCAGCAGCTATGTGAGGCCCGTAATCTGCCTGCACCCTATGTCAAAAAATTTAACACACCAGCAGTGTGAAGAGACCTGAAAGTGGCACATGGCAGCAGAGTGTGGCGATGGAGACAGCAGCAATGGGAGGCCGTACAGGGACCATGACAGACTCTGGACTTGGCAGCAGCATGAGGAGGCGGTATATAGGGGCCCATGGCAGATTAGGGGCCTGGCAGCAGCTATGTGAGGCCCGTAATCTGCCTGCACCCTATGTCAAAAAATTTAACACACCAGCAGTGTGAAGAGACCTGAAAGTGGCACATGGCAGCAGAGTGTGGCGATGGAGACAGCAGCAATGGGAGGCCGTACAGGGACCATGACAGACTCTGGACTTGGCAGCAGCATGAGGAGGCGGTATATAGGGGCCTATGGCAGATTAGGGGCCTGGCAGCAGCTATGTGAGGCCCGTAATCTGCCTGCACCCTATGTCAAAAAATTTAACACACCAGCAGTGTGAAGAGACCTGAAAGTGGCACATGGCAGCAGAGTGTGGCGATGGAGACAGCAGCAATGGGAGGCCGTACAGGGACCATGACAGACTCTGGACTTGGCAGCAGCATGAGGAGGCGGTATATAGGGGCCTATGGCAGATTAGGGGCCTGGCAGCAGCTATGTGAGTCAAGTGCCAAGTGCGATCAACCTCCTCATCATCAAGTAGGGTCTCCGCCTCACTACTAGCCCCCTCGGCTGCGTCTGGGTCAGGAGACAGACCTGTCTCTAGACCGGCTACCGAGCCACTCTCCTCGCCAGTACTTGTTCGCTTGGCTGCTGAAAAGGCCGATGTCTCCCCCCGTTCCTGACCGCCCTCTGTTAGCTCTTCCTCACTGTACAGTGGGGCTGAGCCCACAGCATGCGATACTTCGCTTGGTGAGGGAACAGCAAAGGACAGGGGCAGGTAGAGGACACGTGATTTCAGTGGGCTTGGTCCCGGGCCATGCCAACTAACGGTTGTGTCTGACGTACCCACCGACCGTTGGCTGTAGGTGTCAGAGGTGACCTGGGAAGAGGAAGACGACCGAGCCAACCAATCAATGACGGCAGGGTTGTCGGTGGAGACACGACCGCTGGATGACACCGGGAGCACTGGCCTCTGGCTGCGAATACTGCTGCCTCGACCCCTTCCTCTGCTGCCACGTCTGCTCGCTCCTAAAACATTGCCTCCTCTGCCACTCCTCTGCATGTTGTCTGACATACTATTTAATTCAACGATTAGGTGTCCCTGAGTAACAATTCTCTGGCACTCAGTAACAATTCTGTCTGTCCCTGAGTATGAATTCTGTGGCCCTGAGTAACAATTCTGTGTCTGTGCGAGTAACAATTCTGTGTCTGTGCGAGTAACAATTCTGTGTCTGTGCAAGTAACAATTTTGTGTCTGTGCGAGTAACAATTCTCTGGCACTCAGTAACAATTCTGTCTGTCCCTGAGTAACAATTCTCTGGCACTCAGTAACAATTCTGTCTGTCCCTGAGTAACAATTCTCTGGCACTCAGTAACAATTCTGTCTGTCCCTGAGTAACAATTCTCTGGCACTCAGTAACAATTCTGTCTGTCCCTGAGTATGAATTCTGTGGCCCTGAGTAACAATTCTGTGTCTGCGCGAGTAACAATTCTGTGTCTGTGCAAGTAACAATTTTGTGTCTGTGCAAGTAACAATTTTGTGTCTGTGCGAGTAACAATTCTCTGGCACTCAGTAACAATTCTGTCTGTCCCTGAGTAACAATTCTCTGGCACTCAGTAACAATTCTGTCTGTCCCTGAGTAACAATTCTCTGGCACTCAGTAACAATTCTGTCTGTCCCTGAGTAACAATTCTCTGGCACTCAGTAACAATTGTGTGTCTGTGCAAGTAACAATTCTGTGTCTGTGCAAGTAACAATTTTGTGTCTGTGAGAGTAACAATTCTCTGGCACTCAGTAACAATTCTGTCTGTCCCTGAGTAACAATTCTCTGGCACTCAGTAACAATTCTGTCTGTCCCTGAGTATGAATTCTGTGGCCCTGAGTAACAATTCTGTCTCTGTGCGAGTAACAATTCTGTGTCTGTGCAAGTAACAATTTTGTGTCTGTGAGAGTAACAATTCTCTGGCACTCAGTAACAATTCTGTCTGTCCCTGAGTAACAATTCTCTGGCACTCAGTAACAATTCTGTCTTCCCTGAGTAACAATTCTCTGGCACTCAGTAACAATTCTGTCTGTCCCTGAGTATGAATTCTGTGGCCCTGAGTAACAATTCTGTCTCTGTGCGAGTAACAATTCTGTGTCTGTGCAAGTAACAATTTTGTGTCTGTGAGAGTAACAATTCTCTGGCACTCAGTAACAATTCTGTCTGTCCCTGAGTAACAATTCTCTGGCACTCAGTAACAATTCTGTCTGTCCCTGAGTATGAATTCTGTGGCCCTGAGTAACAATTGTGTGTCTGTGCAAGTAACAATTCTGTGTCTGTGCAAGTAACAATTTTGTGTCTGTGAGAGTAACAATTCTCTGGCACTCAGTAACAATTCTGTCTGTCCCTGAGTAACAATTCTCTGGCACTCAGTAACAATTCTGTCTGTCCCTGAGTAACAATTCTGTCTGTCCCTGAGTATGAATTCTGTGGCCCTGAGTAAGAATTCTCTGGCACTCAGTAACAATTCTGTCTGTCCCTGAGTATGAATTCTGTGGCCCTGAGTAACAATTGTGTGTCTGTGCAAGTAACAATTCTGTGTCTGTGCAAGTAACAATTTTGTGTCTGTGAGAGTAACAATTCTCTGGCACTCAGTAACAATTCTGTCTGTCCCTGAGTAACAATTCTCTGGCACTCAGTAACAATTCTGTCTGTCCCTGAGTATGAATTCTGTGGCCCTGAGTAACAATTCTGTCTCTGTGCGAGTAACAATTCTGTCTCTGTGCGAGTAACAATTCTGTGTCTGTGCAAGTAACAATTTTGTGTCTGTGAGAGTAACAATTCTCTGGCACTCAGTAACAATTCTGTCTGTCCCTGAGTAAGAATTCTCTGGCACTCAGTAACAATTCTGTCTGTCCCTGAGTAACAATTCTCTGGCACTCAGTAACAATTCTGTCTGTCCCTGAGTAACAATTCTGTCTGTCCCTGAGTATGAATTCTGTGGCCCTGAGTAAGAATTCTCTGGCACTCAGTAACAATTCTGTCTGTCCCTGAGTATGAATTCTGTGGCCCTGAGTAACAATTGTGTGTCTGTGCAAGTAACAATTCTGTGTCTGTGCAAGTAACAATTTTGTGTCTGTGAGAGTAACAATTCTCTGGCACTCAGTAACAATTCTGTCTGTCCCTGAGTAACAATTCTCTGGCACTCAGTAACAATTCTGTCTGTCCCTGAGTAACAATTCTCTGGCACTCAGTAACAATTCTGTCTGTCCCTGAGTAACAATTCTCTGGCACTCAGTAACAATTCTGTCTGTCCCTGAGTAACAATTCTGTCTGTCCCTGAGAATGAATTCTGTGGCCCTGAGTAAGAATTCTCTGGCACTCAGTAACAATTCTGTCTGTCCCTGAGTAACAATTCTCTGGCACTCAGTAACAATTCTGTCTGTCCCTGAGTATGAATTCTGTGGCCCTGAGTAACAATTGTGTGTCTGTGCAAGTAACAATTCTGTGTCTGTGCAAGTAACAATTTTGTGTCTGTGAGAGTAACAATTCTCTGGCACTCAGTAACAATTCTGTCTGTCCCTGAGTAACAATTCTCTGGCACTCAGTAACAATTCTGTCTGTCCCTGAGTAACAATTCTGTCTGTCCCTGAGTATGAATTCTGTGGCCCTGAGTAAGAATTCTCTGGCACTCAGTAACAATTCTGTCTGTCCCTGAGTATGAATTCTGTGGCCCTGAGTAACAATTGTGTGTCTGTGCAAGTAACAATTCTGTGTCTGTGCAAGTAACAATTTTGTGTCTGTGAGAGTAACAATTCTCTGGCACTCAGTAACAATTCTGTCTGTCCCTGAGTAACAATTCTCTGGCACTCAGTAACAATTCTGTCTGTCCCTGAGTAACAATTCTCTGGCACTCAGTAACAATTCTGTCTGTCCCTGAGTAACAATTCTCTGGCACTCAGTAACAATTCTGTCTGTCCCTGAGTAACAATTCTGTCTGTCCCTGAGAATGAATTCTGTGGCCCTGAGTAAGAATTCTCTGGCACTCAGTAACAATTCTGTCTGTCCCTGAGTAACAATTCTCTGGCACTCAGTAACAATTCTGTCTGTCCCTGAGTAAAAATTCTGTGGCCCTAATAACGTTTCTGTGGCCCTAAGTAACAATTCTCTGGCACTGAGTAACAATTCTGTCTGTCCCTGAGTATGAATTCTGTGGCCCTAACTAGCGTTTCTTTGTCCCTAAATAACGATTCTGTGGCCCTCATTAACAAGTCTGTGTCCCTGAGTAATGGTTCTCTGTCCCTAAGTAACTTCTCTCTGTCCCCAATTCTCGTTTCTGTGGCCCTAACTCTGTCCCTGTCCCTAGTACAGAGCGGTCTGCCTCTGTTCAATGACTGCAGGCAAATGAAGATTTCCAAAATGGCCGCTATATATACCTCGACCATTACACAGTGCTGGCTGGCTGGCTGCTGATTGGCTGATGCGATCACATGTCGTTGAGGAATGCATTATGGGGCAGCGCGCCTTGTCTGCGCGCCTTCCCCGACATCCCCGCTCCGTCGCCGCACATGTCAGCCGCCATTTTCGGAAAAATTTCGATTCGCGCGTCCGAATTAGGCTGTTTTTCGGATTCGGCACGAATCGAAATTTTTCCGATATTCGACTCGAATTCCACTTCGGATACTTCGATTCGCTCATCTCTAACCATAATGTATATAGATGTTACATGAAAAAATTGTACTTTATATTTCTAAAACAAATTACCGTATTTTTCGCTCCATAAGATGCACTTTTTTCCCCCAGAAAAAGGGGGGAAAATGTCAGTGCATCTTATGGAGCGAATATAGAGTGGCCAGTCAGGTATTCCCACTGCCGCCGTGTCAGAATACCGGGCCGGCCGCTCGTCTCTTCTCTGCAGCAGAAACGTACCTGTTCCACCCACTGACACCAATGATGGGGCACTATTTGGCTCCATAAGACACACTTGGGGGGAAATATCTGTGCATCTTATGGAGCAGCTGGCCCAGTATTCCCGCCATCGTTGTATGTCTGCAGTCTCTGGTCATCTCCTGTACTGTGTCCGCAGTCTCTGGTCATCTCCTCTACTGTGTTTGCATTTGTTCATAGTTTTTTTTTTTTAAACTATAGTCCGGCCCTCCAACGGTCTGAGGGACAGTGAACTGGCCCCCTGTTTAAAACGTTTGAGGACCCCTGATCTAGAAGATACTGTATATGATGACAACTAATTACTTCTAAAAAGACTACTAAAAACTGATAGAATCTGCTAAAACATATTTAACACACTGAGGCTGATATTAGTCTCATCAGATAATTTGTGTTTAATATAAAAGGGAGAGGGATCTGATGTCTGTGATTCTTCTTAAAGCCTCATTTCAGTCTGAATTTTGTTTTTTACATTTTTGGATAGTGGTGAAGAATTGGAACTTGTCAGGTTTTTTGCTGACCATGTTGCTTATGAGAAGACTACCTGTTAATTTTTTGGGGAATCTATGAAAAATTGTTTGATAGGGTCATAAAAAAGCATTCCAATTTTTATAGCTGACTGTAGGACAATATTTATAAAATAGTGAATAGAACCAAACAGACCACCAAATATTCTCTGCAGGTTAATCAAGAAACTGAGTTCTTACATTTTAAATGACAGGGATTAAACATGTGTTAATATGTTGTAAATGTACCCATCATCGTTGTTGCCTTTCACACTGTTGTTTTTTTTTTGTCCCTGTTCTAGATTTCTACTGTACATGATTTGCGATTTTCTGCACCAATTCCTGTTCTCAACATATTTGTAACTGTTGTCATAGCACTGTATTATTGAGAATGTATATGTGTCATCCTTTTTTAAAAAAAAATGTTTAAACAAAAAAAAAAAGTTATATTTTCTGTTTTATAATAGATATGCCCATTGGGTTCTGTTTGGGAGATTTCCCTTACTACCTATCAGAGGCTAATTTATTAAAGCAGTTGAGAATATTCACACAATAATAATGAATATTCACTTCCATCGTCCAATCATGTTAAAAGCCTGTTTACTTTTTCCATGGGCATGTGACTGGGCAACTGAAGTGAACATTCACAAAATCTACTGGGGTTGATTTACATATAAGTTGATAGTCTTCACACATTAAAGGATAAGTTAACATTTGAAAAAATAATAATAAATGCCCATTTTATTTTTTGAGCCTGGAAAGCATTGCACCAGTGATCAGCAGATTGCAGATGTCATGCAGGACAAATCTGTTAGTGTATCTGTGTGCTTGTACCTCGTATAGGCAAGCAGATACACACTGACAGAAAGAATCAATGAACTAGCACAGTGCTGAACAGCTCCATGGTAGTTCATTGAGAACAACAACCCGACAGCAGCAAAGGCTGTTGGAACTTGTAGTTCACTCATTCATAGAACTCTGTGAATGAATGATGCAGTTGTGTTTGTGGAGCCCTGAACAGCCACGCTGTTTTCAAAAAGTGATAACTAGTATGGGGAGAGAGGACAGCAAGCGGCAGCTGCAGCAGTGGGAACATGTTAAAACGGGTGGAACATACTGTATAACATGTTTCCAAAGGTGAACTTATCCTTTAAAGTAGAACTATAGGCAAACCTTTTTTATTTTTAAATAGAGTAATGGAGGGTTATAACCCCTGTCAGGTTATTTTTTATCCCCTGTTTTCCATTGGAAAGAATTCCCTTAACTTCCTGTCCCATAGTCTAAACAGGAAGTGAGAGGAAATCCGTGCAAATTAAGGATATTAACTAGTGTCACCATTCGAAGATTTCCCCTCTGTCACTTTTCTGGTTTGACACAACCCAAAATATGGGATTTTCCTTTACTTTCACTTTTAATGATAATAGTAAACAGGACAAATTGAAAGGGTAAACCTCCCTAAGGGGGGAACAGATAGCAATAAGAACAAACAGGGGTTCTAATCTCTCTCTAACCCCCCCCCCACCAAAAAAGAAAGTTTTGCATTCAATTGTACTTTAAAGCTATTTTACTAAAGGGGTTGAGAAAAGACAATTGCAAATCTTCGCACAATTTAATATGTCAACAAATAATCAATAGAGAAGATGGGACTTTCAGAGTGCATAGACATAAATACCACACGTTAAAAGTTATATAATTTTTATTTAGTATTTTGGTAAAACACAAGAAAGGAAAAAATACAAAAACATAAAAACAATTTCAATTCTAAGAATACCAACTGAGATTCAAACTTGGTTAGGTAAATGTAGTATACGCCCTACATGTTTCACTCTCACGGGCTTCTTCATGGGAGATTTTCTGAGAAAATTTCTACCGCCAAGGCAGTCTAAAAGAATATGAAATGAAAACTGTTCAATTACCAAACAGACTGCCTTGGCGTTAGAAATTTCCTCAAAAAATCTCCCCTGAAGAAGCCCGTGAGGGTGAAACATGTAGGGAGTATACTACATTTACCTAACCAAGTTTGAATCTCAGTTGGTATTCTTAGAATTGAAATTGTTTTTATGTTTTTGTATTTTTTCCTTTCTTGTGTTTTATCAAAATATGAAATAAAAATTATATAACTTTTAATGTGTGGTATTTATGTCTATGCACCCTGAAAGTCCCATCTTCTCTATTGATTATTTGCAATTTTAAGGGATGTGGTGCAATAATCATATCTGCTCACTCGCTCGCCACTTCACTGTTTCATTAACATGTGAACAATTTAATCTTCTTTAGTGAATCAGTTGTGTTTACCAGGACACGAAGTGGCATCTCCCCAGTGGAACACAAATAGAAATCAAACCTGACAGAAGTTCTAACTATTCCCCAATCTGTTATATCCAACAGTGAAAAAAGTTTTGGCTTGAGTTGAGAGTCAAGATTCCTAGATCAACATAACTCCTCACTTTTGACAGTATTTGTCAGGGATCTCAAGATCCGCCGCGGCGCACGGGTCTGCGCAGGTGCAGAATACCAATGCGCACCAGCATGCGGGTGCTAGGACATAGGCGACCGCAGCAACAATCACAGTCGCGCCTGGCACCAATGGCAGCGCAGGGCGCACAATTTAAACTAGCCCCTTGCAATGCTCAAATTGCCGTCAGGTCTTGTTCCTGTTGTTCCTGCTTGTTCTGTTCCTAAGATTGCCTTGTTGCCGACCTAGCCTGACCCTGATTGCAGTTGACCGTCTCCTGCCCTGACCCCTGGCTCATCTTGACTCCTCTTCTGCCTGTTCCTGATACCTGACCTCCTGCTGCTAAACCTGGCCTGTGACTCGATTACTCTCTGCCTACTGCTCTGTACCGTTTCGCCTCCACTGTTACCGACCTGGCATGCCTGACTTTGCTATCTCTCCACGGTGTCATCCGTCCATCCATCCTGCATGGATCCATCCGCTACTGCCCAGATCTGCTCCGCCTCTTCACAGCAGGCTCTTATCCGCTACTGTCAGGAATGGACTCAGCACTGGTGGTGGGACTCACCTGCCGTGTGGGCTGCAGTACCAGGGCTGACCAGCGGGTGCTCTCAGCAGCCATAAGATCACTCCTGCAATCAGCCAACACCTGGGGCTGATTGCAGGAGGTGTATTTAAGGAATGGCCAGACCTGCAGTCAGTTCCTTGGTGTATGTTTCCCATGAGCCCCTGTACCTTGTATCCTGTGTTCCTGTTCTTCTGCCTATCTGATTTGTTGCCGACTCTGCATTGTTCCCGACCCTGCTGACCGTCTCCTGTTTAACCCCTGGCTTGCCTGACCATCCTTCTGCCTGATCCTCTGTACCGTGCTGCCCATGAGTTACTGAACCTGGCTTGTGACCCTGACCATTCTCTGCCTGATCCACTGTACCGCGCCGCCCGTGAGTTACTGAACCCAGCTTGTGACCCTGACTATTCTCTGCCTGCTCCTCCGGTACCTCACTGCATGCATGTTGCTGACCTGGCCTGCCTGACTACGCCTGATGCTACCCAGATCATCCATCCCGCACAAATCCAGTCACTACTGTCCAAACCTGCCAGCCCCTTCACATCAGGCTTTCCCCCGGTACATACCCTTGGCGGACCCCTCTACCACAGTTGGGTACACTCAGGGGCCGCGACCTGGTCTCAGTCCTGCGCCAAGTCCATCCCCACCATCAGGGGCTCTGGTGAAAAGGCAGACTGGGGCTTAGACTTCGCGTCCTGGGGAATCCTGTTCTGTGGGTCACTAGAGATCCCGCCGGGCGGTGCCTGACAGTACCTTACGGCCCGCCTGACCATTCCACCTCTCCAGCCCTGCCTACACCTGTGTTCCTGAAGTCTGCTACTTCCCTGTGTCAGTCTACACATCTCTGGTCACACCCGGGATCCCTGACAGCTACGTACCACTGGCATTTACCTCTACCGCAGCTGGGTGTACTCAGGAGCTGCGACCGGGTCTCAGTCCATCCCCACCATCAGGGGCTCTGGTGAACAAGCAGACTGAGGCTTAGACTTCATGCCCTGGGGAATCCCGACCTGTGGACCTCTAGAGTTATTATGTAATAATTTAGGAAGAATATCCATTTTAATATGTTTAATCTGCCAAGCCAAGGAATTTTCAAATGTTGCCAAGTTTCTAATGATCTGTGGATCTTAGTGAGCAGGGGGTTTAGGGTGTAGAGATCCACCAAGCAAGAAGGCATAGCAGTTCCTAAGTAGGTGATGGATTTTTGTTGCCAATGGAATGGAAAATTAGCTTGTGTAGATGACAGGGTGGCATCTGAGAGGGTGATCTTAAGGGCTTTGGTTTTAGCTCAACTTGTAATTACTTAGGGAACCAAAGCGTTGCATTTAAACCAGGATAGAGGGGATGCTAACATGAGGTTCGGTGACATAGAGAAGTAAGTTTACAATGTGTAGACGGAGTCTGGATGTCTTTGAGCAAGGAATTCTGATGGAGTGCTTGGGCTAGGTGTTCAATAACTATGGCGAATAGTAGAGGTGACAAAGGACACCCCTGACAGGTCCCATTAGAGATGGGAAAGGGATCAGATGTGAGACCATTGACCAAGAGAGTTGTGAATAGGGAAGAATACAACAATATGATCCGGGAAAGCATCTTGGAGCCCGGACCTACTTGTTCCAAGGAGTGGCAAAGAAAGGTCCAGTCCACACGATCAAAGGCCTTGTCTGCATCAAAAGAGAGAAGGCAAGCAGGGATTTTATGTTGGTGTGCAAAAGTTATCAGGTGTATGGTATTAGTGATATTGTCCCTGGCCTCGCATCCAGGGAAAAAACCCACCTGATCCTTGTGGATGATGTCGGGGAGGATAAGTGAAAGGTGATTGGCTAGGACCTTGGCAAACAGCTTCAGGTCTACATTGAGAAGTGAGATGGATTTGTAACTGCTTCAGGATAATGGGTCATTTACTGGCTTGGGCAGAACCACAATTTGGGCTTACAGAAGGCATGGTGATGGAAAGTACAATTCATCTATTGAATCAAATGCTTTGGCCAATAGTGGGGTCAAGAGTGGTGAGAGTTTTAAAAAATTGTGGGGTAAACCAGTCAGGGCCTGGGCAATTTCCTACTTTAAGATTTTTAATTGATCCTAGATATTCTGGCACGGTCAGAGAAACATCCAAATCTAAGGAGTCCTTCTGCGAAAGAGTTGGTAATGCAGTTTCCTGGATAGGAAGGTAAATCAAGGTTAGATCCAGGGGGATGTCATGTGTCAGCTCATGCAAGCTTGTACAATTGAGTGTAACACTGACAGAATATGGAGGCTATCGCTTCGTTGTTATAAAGCTTATTGCCAGTTGGCGAGCGTATATATGGAATCTGTTGTCGTTGCGGATGGGGGGTGAATGGTTCAAGCCAAATGGTGCCCACATTTGTTAGCCTGTGAGTAGAAAAGGTGGCGGGCCCTGTCTCTGGCTATGAGTGAAGAATCCACAAAAAGGCGCAGGAGGTTCAATCTTACGTTTGAGAGTTCAAGGAGAGTGACAGAATCTAGGGTACATTTGTGTGTTGCCTTGAGTGCAGTAATACATTGTAATAACCTGCTAATACCAGTGGTGTGTTCTCTCTTGAGTCTGGAGCCAAGCTGAATAAATATGCCCCTAAGAGCACATTTCAGTGCCTCCCATTGAGTAGGGGAGTGTGAGGGTGGGGTCAGAGGCATAGTTCAGGCAGAAAGAGAGAAGTCAGGGACTGAAAATGTAGACCTAATTTTGCTGTACAAAAATGTATATCAAACTTACCCCACAATTGACAACATAGTTGGTTCAAATTAGTAGCCCTTTTACCACCTCTAAGATATTCAGTTCCATGAAAGTATGTATATGTGAACCAGAGGTTTGGTCGGTCCAATTCAGATATATAATACAGGTACACTCATCCATGTGAGCATAATCATACCACTAATGGATAAACCTCATGCATCACCATATCCAGTTCAGACCTATTAATAGAGTATAAAAATGTATCTCAAAGCTACCCCACAGTTGGCACTATAGATGGTTCAGATATGTAGACCTTTTACCATTCCCAAGATATCAAGTTCCATGAGAGTATTCTACCTAAATATGAACCAAAGAAATAGTCTGTCTAATTCAGATATGTAATATGGGTACACTCATCCATGTGGCCATAATCATACTTCTGATGAACAAGTCCCATGCATCACCATATCCACACAACAATATTACTGTCTGACTATAGGGATCACTGTAAATGTATCTGTATATACAGTGCTCTTTGCCCCCCAAAAAAAGTTCTTAGGAGAAAAGAACCATGGGTTCCCTTTTTAAAAAAAAGTGCTCCCAAAGAAGAATTAACAATGAACACCCTACATATTTCACAGAGCTTCATCAGGGGTGAAGTAAATCAAATATGAGGTGAGCAAAGGAAAATGAAAAATAAAGTCACATGGTGATGGTAATGGCAACCATTGTTTGTCCACTATTTATAGACTGGCCAAGTAAGATGACTAAATATGCTAATCTGTGACAACCTCTTCTTTCCAAGCTCTATTGAGTGGCTTTTAAATGCATAAGCGATAAAAGGTCATCCCTTTTTCTGTGGGATGGGCAAGTCAGGAAATGGAATCACAGATGCACATCATCCATAACTATGAATGTATTGGGAATAGAGAAAAAAATATAATACATATCCCTGGCTAGTGCTGGCTATATGCACAGATTCTTTTTCACTGGCTTTCATTTGGCATATTGGTCAATTGTATCAAGATATCCTGCTACCAATCTTTTGCAGTAAAACTGTGAAACAAAAAGAAATATTAGTATTGGGGTGCCTGGATTAATTTGGTAGTTTTGCAATCTAAAGCTTCTTGAAAGGGGTTGAAATTGCCTGAAAATTGCCAAATGTATTACAGCTTTCCATAGGCATTCCAGTTTTTCTCATGCAGATTAGATTAGATACAACATTCATTCAATAGCACAGCATCATTTTGCTATTCAAACAGCGTGTTTGCCCCTTCCAGCCTTATGCTTCCTTCTTGTAATTTTTTCATCTCGGCAAAACCTTTATAAGCACTAGCACAATAAAGCTGCACACATCAACCTGACAATTTGTTTAAATAATCTTTCTGTGTGATGGTAGGAATCAAGTCAAGAGCTCTGGAAGCGAGTAGGCCTGCCTCACTTGTTTACACACATAAATAAACCTGCAAATATTCAGCAGGAAAATGAAATATAAATCTGTGAGTATCAGTGAACTGTCAGGAAGTTCTCACTGATGTTTAATTCCCAGCCAAGGTGCTCTGCGTGAGAAGCAATAATAGACTCATTTATCTTCTTAGAAATCAATTTAAACTTAATTAAAATTGTTAAAAGTAAATTCACACGTTTCTATCCTTTTGTAGTACATCACAGTAATAAACAGTAAGGATTGCATCTGTGTAATGATCTTTCTACAGTTCACATTTATGTAATCAATGTCCTTCTATGTCATTATGATTTGCACTGACCAAATTCAGTAGGGCTTAGTATACCCGTTTCCTAAAGTATACAGTACTGTGCAAAAGTTTAGGCAGGTGTGAGAAAATGCTGTAAAGTATGAACGCTTTCAAAAATATATATTTTATTGTTTATTTTTAGCAATTTGCAAAATGCAAAGTGAGAAAACAAGAAAAATCAAATTCAAATCAATATTTCTTGTGACTACCCTTTGGTGTCAAACCAGCATCAATCACATCACTTGCACACTATTTAGACTTGCACAAAGTCAGGGATTTTATAGGATTAGGGTCAGGTGTATGATAAACCAATTATATCAATCAGGTGCTACTGTATTTATCATCAATTTCATATGTAGTTTGAAACACAGTCATTAACAGAAAGAGAAACAGCTGTGTAGAAGGCTTAAAAATGGGTGAGGAACAGTCAAACTCTGCTACTAAGGTGAGATTATGGAAGATAGTTTCATGTCACAGGTTATACACCCTGGCAAGACTGAGCACATCAACAAGACACAAAATAGTTATACTGCATCAGCAAGCTCTCTCCTAGGCAAATATTTAAAAGCTGACTGAGGTCACAAGATGTACTGTTCAAGCTCTTTTGAAGAAGCACAAAGAAATGGGCAACACTGAGGACCATAAAAACAGTGGCATACTGGAAACAATGCAGCAGATGAAAGAGATATCATGCTTACTTCCCTTTGATGTCAGAAGATGTCCAGCAATGCCATCAGCACAGAACTAGCATAAACCAGTGGGACCAAGTTACACCCATCTACTGTTTCAGAGAAATGCCATAAACAGTCTTCTTGGAAGAATTGCGGCCAAAAAGCCATATCTTGGAGAAACAAGGCTAAGTGACTCAACTATGCATACCTCCGACATTGAAACAAGGCCAAATATCTAAACTATGCATGAAAGCATAGGAATTGGGATGTACAAAAATGGCTGCAGGTCAACATTTGAAATATTTGGCTGTGGCAAGAGGGTGTTTGTTTGTTGACGGGATGGAGAGCTGTACAATAATGACTGCCTGCAGGCAAATGTAAGGCATGGAGGTTCCTTGCAGAATCAGGGTTGCATTTCTGCAAATGGAGTTGGAGGATCAATGGTGTCCTCAATGCTAATGAATAAAGGCAGATACTTATCCATTATGCCATACCATCAGGGAGGGTGTGACAGGCCCCAAATTTATTCTGCAGAAGAACAATGGCCTCAAACATACAGCCAATGTCATTAAAAACTAACTGACAAAACTAGTAGGGCAGAGATGGAACATATGCTACTATGCATACATGATCCCGCAGCAGCTATTTTGGATTGTGGAACATGAGTTGTTTATATGATATGAAGTGCTTGGTTGTCATCTTTTCAATTAAAGTGCATTGAAAGTGCATTTACCACATTAAATTGGTGTTTTAATTGGGATTACACTATGGAGAGTGTGTATTTTTTTTTCATGATACTATGTCCAGCTGAGTATATATGCACAGCGATCTGATATAATGCAGCAGTACCATCGTTTGACATGTGGTTTTGAGGAAAGCTGGATATCTTGGATTGCTATACAAGTGTTAGTTGACCACTCTTAATTGGGGGTCATATGATTCTGGTAGGACTCCCTCTGTTGTCAACTGAGGTACTGTGTGGTTTATCATTAAGAACTTTGGTGAAGTTTGGTATCCACATCTGTCATTTCTCTGATAATCGAAGAACTACTGAATTCACAGTGTTTGACTTCAAATTTGGATTCTTTTGTTTTATTTTTTCAATTTGTGGTGACACATAAGAGTTTGAAATATTTGCATTACACTATTGTATTGCACATACATTTCAATTTATCCTAGCACTGCACTATTCATTTGTGATGTTTATTATGCTATGTATTATGATATTGTGCCAGCTGCTATGTTTGTGTAACATCCAACAGTCCTAGCACATTTTTTTTTCATTGTTATTTATACTTTCCTAATATGTCTGCAGCTACCTGGAGGTTTGAATACTCAAACAGGATGCCTGCTGGATATATAGCTTATGAGCTATGGTGCCCCTAGGGTTAATTGACTCTTTAAGTTACGCAAGCCTTTTTGTAATACATATCAAGCCTAATATTCAGGTAACTGTTTTCTCTAAGATTACAAACTAATTAGTTTGCCCTGGGCTGGGATATTATGGTCATTATTGTATCATATTATTTATATCATATCTCCATTGTTGTGCCAAAGTATACTCACCTATCTATTGTAATTAATATACAGTTGTTACACTGTTTGGTTTGGGTATGGCCAATGCACTGCCTATTTATTTATCATGATTGTGTCTGTACATTTTAATACTTGGTGTACACTGAGTACAGTGCACATATTCTTTTTTTGGCCCCTAGCTGTCTCTTCATGATGACCCCCATTACCTTCTTGAGTTCGAAGTCAATCAGACTGCTGGCAATTAGAGCACTGTGCCTTTCTTGTTCTCGATGTGAGGCTGTGGTATTCTTTTCCCTTTCCCTCCCTCTGTGTGAGTGCACCATGGGCTTTATCCTGGTCCCCTCCTCCCAAATATATCCCTACTAGACCAGTGGGTGGAGTGGAATATGGGAGGTGTGTCCTATTCCCAGAGCTGCACTGTTCTCAAGGTGCACTCAGGGGACATGGCCACTACCCATGCATGTATGCTACAGGGTTCCATCATTAGGGGAAGTCGGGTAGCAGTAGTCATGTGTGCAAGTTGAGAGCATATTAGAGGGTTTGGTTGGCCCCAGGAGCAGCACAGCTATGGTGGAAGGAATCATTTCTCTTAAGAACATCACAGGGGCGGACTGACCATTTGGGAACTCGGGCACTGCCTGAGGGCCCGGGGGCAGTAGAGGGCCACATGAGATGCCCCTGGTACCTTTCATAGGTTTTTTTGGGTGTAATTTGAGTGTGGGTGAGGACACAGGGGCCCCATGAACCCCTATTGCCTGGGAGCCCCATGAGTTGTCAGTCCACCCCTGGTACATCATTACTCCTCTCTAGGTATATTTCCTTAATGATCTTACCAATTGAAGTTCTTAGGATATAATCCACTCACCAGCATCTTCCGCAAACTAAATTTTTAAATATGCATATGAACCAAAAACAGTGTGACCTCTGATCAGTCTGCATTTGTTCAAGTATATTTGGAGTGGTACGTTTATATAAATGATATAACTAAATCTCATATAAAGATGTTAACATGTCAATGTCATTTTAAAAATAGTTTTCAATATTTTTAAATGTGCAACTGCAATTAAAATAATTCCTGATGATTCTGCCATTAGGGTCCAGATTTAGGCACTTCAAGTTATAAGATGACAAAGCTCTGTCCCTGTCTTACAACTGTGCACATGCATATGTACAACCTATTACACAGGTTTCTGGTGAAGACTACAAGCAGTTGTTTTTACACACACTATTCAGACGTTATCCACTGTTGTCACCATCAGGAAACCTGCTCTGAGATACACCATGCAATCATTGCCGGGGCGAGTGCTGTAGATGTGAAGTGACTGAGAATAGGCTGCGGAAGATCAGCAGCACTGAGATGAAACAAATCATAAACCAAAGGTGAAAACAAGTATTTTACGACAATTTTTGATACACGTTGCTTTAGAAAACTAAATGGCTAAAATGAATCTTTCATGACTACATGCACCATTGGAGTACTTGTGTTTTCCAGCAGATCTGTTAACACGCTCTATGATTCTTCACCCAATGTCATCCTGATTGTATTATTTGATTTGTTAGTATCTATTCAAAGCAATGTTAAAATACCAAATTCATCTTCCCTTTAGCTACAGAGATTGGCTGAATTAAATGAAAGAACTAGCAGAGCAGCTGTGTTTTATTTCAAAGCAAGAACATACAATGTGAAAAGGAGGAACAACCAAGCAAGGAAATCTAAAAATCAAAGAAAATGAGAGTAAAGCAAAACACATAGTATAAAAAAAATAATGGTTTGTAGGGATAAAACCACATATCTTCTAAAGAAGGCATGCCAATAAATAGACCGGACATTGAAAATGATTTCAAAGCCGAGTTCAGACTATGCGTACATGTATGCGGATGTTAGAACCTAAACTAAAGCTGACTGTAGTAAAAACTATATCTAGAAAAAGAATGTATGCCCCAATATAGCAAAAAGCTTTATGTGACAATTCTAGCTAGCTTGTCTTAATACAGCTAAACACAACAAGGTCTTTGCGGATATCTGCATACAATATAAATGGCTATAAATTACTTTATGTATCTGCAGTGAATTATGGTGGTGATTGAACATGCACTGTTCAGTATACAGTAGATTGTCTAATGCACAATCTGAACAAAGTTGTTTTATGGCATGGAGGGAGAGAAACTCAAAAATATTGGTTGTGTCTATATGTAAGAACTAAGGATGCACTGATACCCCTTTTTTATCGGTGAGTACGAGTACCGATACTTTTGGTCAAGTACTTGCTGATACTGAGCACTGATATTTTGCAATGCAATTTATGTCCATACAAAATGTATGGACGCAAAGCGCACCATAGAGAATAGCATGCAATTTGAACAGGAATGTGGTGATATTACTGTCCAAATTGCTTGCTGTTCCCCCACTGCTTCTGTGTGAACCCGTGCTTGTCATAGCCTGAGTTCACACAGGAGTGGTACAGGAATCCTCTCTGCACTGATCCCATACTGTCACACAAGAAAATGTTGCTTTGCAGATCTGGGCATTTGAAATCCCCATGACTTTGTCACCTCTACGAGCAAGGATGAAAGTACGGGCTAGACGGCTTCTGATTGGTCAGCACCATGATGGTGACAAGACTGGGTTCACACAGAAGCAGTGGGGAAACTGCATGAGATTTGGAGAGGAATCGCACCACATTCCTATTCAAATCGTATGCTATTCTTTGTGGTGTGATTTACATCCATATACATTTTGTACTGACGCTACTTGCACAGCAAGGTATCGGTTTTAGGTATGGGGAGCATTTTCACGAATACGAGTAAACGTGAAATTACCTGTACAGGTATCAGTAAATTCCTAGTAAGAACAGGATTTTATTGCTATTGGGCTGCAGGTCTTCCAAATGAACTAGTACACACTGCTTAAATTAATATTTGCAAGGATCCATACATACATATATGCATTAAGACCAACCCCTTCTCCAGTTCCAATTAGCTTTATGAGGATTATTATCTGGTAACTGATTTGACAATGACAACCAGGACCCTCGTTAACATTGAAAGGACCCTGGGCAAACATTTTTTTGCCTCCCCATGCACGTTCACACCCCCATCATTACAACCCCTCCCCCATACTGTTGCCATTATTACACAGGTCCCCCCCCCATTACACAGGATCCCTGCCCCATGCTTCCCCCTCATTACACAAGCCCCCCTCCCAAAGACTACCCCGATCCCTACACAGGATCCCTCCCCCTATACTGCCCCTTATTATTACCCAGGACCCCCATCTCACATCAGTACACAGGACCCCCTCCCATATACTACCCCTATCATTACACAGGACCACCTCTTTATTACTACCCCCTTAATTACACATGACCCCTCTCCCACACTACCCCCATCACAACACAGGACCTCAGGGGGTATAGAGGTGGGGAGGAGGTTATTGGTGAGGGTTGAGAGGCAGGGAGGGGGTTATTGATTAATGTGGGGAGGGGAGTTATGGTTTAGGGTGGAAATGTGGGGAGGGGGGTTATTGCTTAGAATAGAGAGGTGGGGAGGAGGGTTATTGTTTAGGGTGGAGAGATGGGCAGGGGGTATAGTTGAAGGAGAGGATCAGGGAGTGGGTTATTGTTTAAGGTGTAGAAGTGGGCAGGGGAGTTATTTGTTGAGGGTGGAGAGGTGAGGATGGGGGTTATTGTTTAGGGTGGACGGGGAGGGGTTAATTTGTTAAGGGTGAAGAGGTGAGGATGAGGATTATTGTTGAGGGTATAGAGGTGGGGAGGGGGTTTATTGTTGAGGGTGGAGAGGCGGAGAAGGGGTTTATTGTTGAGGGTGGAGAGGTGAGGATGGGGGTTATTGTTGAAGGAGGGGAGGGAGAATAGGTGATTGTTTAGCGTGGTGGGGAGGGGGTTATTTTTTAGGGTGGAGAGATGGCTGTTGGTCAATCATGGTTGGCAGACTTCACAAGCACTACTCCTCCTCCATATTCTGCTATGGAGCAATGGCTGAGAAATGCAAGGGGGAGGGAAGGGTGAACCCCTCAGCTGTCAATCACTGTCCTGCACTACTACACTCAGCAGCCTCCATCCTCCCCCCTCCCAGAAGTTCTGCAGCAAAGTTTTCAGAGGCAGGGGGAGGGGAAGCCAGGCTCAGGGTTGGACACACACCACTCAAATGGCAGAGCAGAGTCAGAGCCTGGGGAGGGTGAAGGGCACATCACGTCTCTGAGGAAGAGACTCAGTGCACCCTGACTGAGCTAAGGGTGGGTAGGGTCAGTATGGGAGGGGGCAAGGCCATTAGAGAGGATGCTGCGGGGACACTTAGCCTGTTTCCAGATACCGGTAGGTACTGGGAGGGGAAAACTGATGCACTTATCAGCACAGGCTCAAGGGACAGCTGCTTTGGGTCCCACATCAAAAACTGGGCTTTGCTCTGCTTTGTGGTAGGAGATGGCAGCCTGATTGGGAATCGGCCTGAATGAAGAACAGAGACAGAGGAAGATTTGACAGAGACTGTGTGCTGTACCAACTGAGTGCTTAGTAAAGGTTCCAAGTTAATTGTGAAGTGCCTGGTCAGAAGTTCTTCTAAAGGAGTGCATTAAGGTACACGGTGTATCCAAAAGAACAAGGAGTGTAACATCAAAGGGGATAAAGAGAAATAGGAAAGCTGCCATGTACGAGTTAATCGTACAGTGTTGTGTGCAAAGATATGTCTAACATGCTGTTGCTATGAGTAGCCAAACTAGTGGGGATGCTATAGCAGCCAGCTAGTGAGAAGGTAGTACTTGGCATAAGTGATGGTGTCCCCTGGTGGGGCTGTTTGGTGGCCTGACCCCCTCCCTAACGAATGATACCCCTTTGTAGGACCAAAGCAGGAGCCTATGGGCTTAGCTGGAGGTACCAAGAGAGTAATTAAAGTGTATCCTCTGTGTTATACATTGTCAGTGGGAGTGAAGTGGCAAAGCATGACTAATCTGCTGGAGTGGGAAACAGGCTCTGTGGTGTATCCTCAAAATGCTGCTTTCAGGAAGAAAGGTGTAAAGCATCACAGGAAGAGTGCTGACAGAGAAGTGCTTAAGTGTATTACAAAGGGTCTCCGGTTAGGAAGAGAAGGCCCCGCCTACATTTTTAATAAAAATGTACGTATCACATTTTTCAAAGCTATAAATAATGTATGAGTGCAAACATGATATCTAAAATGTTTTTGTGGTTTTCTCAAAAGGCAAAATGCAGTCCACCTTTTGACAGTAATATAACCAACCTGAGAGTGACACGCTATTATGATTTCCGAAGTACAGCTTTACTTGGGGAACTGGTAGCAGCAAAAGCAAGCTTTTCACTGCATCTGTGGCCTGTTAAAAAAACACTGCACTGGGGAAAAGATAAATGCAGTACTGGCAGTGCAGCAGTCCTTAAAAGGGTTAGCACAAATCGCTAAAACATGCTGAAATATATGAAAAAATCTCTCCATTCTTGATGCTTACTTTTCCCCCATACAAGCTGTATTATATTGTATTGATAGCAATTATTAGAAACCTGTGGCTTGGCTATTCTCAGACATCCTTCTACTTTCTCATTCTGGAATTAGACAACTATTAGCCTTAACTGTTGAGTATCAATTGCAGAGTCACTAGCAGAGATAATTTCTGCATTAGGTTTATCATGCTATTGGTTTTCAATGACTTCACCTACTGTCTTGCAAATGTTAAATGTTTAAAACATTCAGAGCACTTAGAGGCTTTAAGAAGGCCAAAGAATGCATAATTTTCCTCTCTATGCTAGTAATTGTGGTAGCCAATCAGCTTCTAACCTCAGCTTGTTCAGTTAAGCTTTAGCAATGAAACCTGGAAGCTTTAGTAAATAAACCCCACTGTGCTTTCTGTTCACCAAAATTATACCATTTTGCTGTCAATTATTAAATGTTGAAAAGTTAATTTTAGTCATATTTCATGATTGGTAATTATTAGTGCATATATGTATTAATGGCTAATATGATATTCATATATATGTATTTATATATTTACTTATATCATTATAGCTCTTACATCTTATTAGGACTGTAAAAGAAAGGGGGTATGGTCAGAAAGCCTTATAGGCTTGTAAATGGTAGTATTTTGTTGACATAAACTATGTTCCAAAGCTAGGTAATGGTACTACACCCTACACTGCATACAACCTAAACCGGGTGTTGGCAACCCGCGGCTCCGGAGCCGCATGCGGCTTTTTCACCTTTCCTGCGGCTCCGGAGCACACTGCCCACCAGGTGACAGGCAATAGGGTCGGCAAGCCGCGGCTCTTTTAATGCAGATCTTCTGTGTGCCGGGCGCCCGCTGGCAAACATTGGCTGTCAGGATGTAGGCGGGGCAGCCCGGATGTAGGCGGGGCAGCGTGACGAACTCCTCTCCTCTCACAGTCCGCCCTGAAGACCAGAACGGCGCGGGAACCCAACGAGAGGAACGCGCGGAGCAAAGGTAAGTGAATTCACACAATATGGGGAATGAATTACTATGGGGGATGAATTACTATATGGGGGATGAATTACTATAGGGGGGATGAATTACTATAGGGGGGATGAATTACTATAGGGGGGATGAATTACTATGGGGGATGAATTACTATGGGGGATGAATTACTATAGGGGGGATGAATTACTATATGGGGGATGAATTACTATATGGGGGATGTATTTTCAGTTTTAAAAATGTTTCTCTCAAAATAAATTTCAATCGTGGTTTTGGCGAGATTTGGCTCAGTCGAAAAAAAAAGGTTGCCCACCACTGACCTAAGGCTATGATTGTGATAATGATGATACACTGTGGCCCTGATTAACCCTTTGCTTACTGGGCCCTTAAACCCCCTTCATGACCAGAGCGTTTTTTGCAATATATGCAGTGTCGGATTTGTTTTAAATGTTGCAATGGTTTTGCGGCTCCCAGTCTTTTTTTCCCTCTCGGAAACGGGTCCAAGTGGCTCTTTATGTCTTAAAGGTTGCAGACCCCTGACCTAAACTGTCTAGAAATGTTATACATGCTTACTGTACCTATCTTCTGCAGCTGTCTTTGTCTAAAATCTGTCAGAGAGCCTTTTGTTTAGGCCCCTGAATTAGAGTTACTAAAACTGCTACTAAAACCATTCCTAACCACTCATGGACTACTGCATTTAATTACACCTACAAATCCTCCCACTGCAGCTCACACTGGGAATCTTATTTGAAAATACTTCATCAATGGTACCTAACCCCTGCCAGACTTGCCATTTTCTATCCAAAACACTCCCCTCTCTGTTGGAGACAATGTGGAGATGTAGGTTCCACTTTTCACATACTTTGGTCTTGCAAATCTATTAAATCCTTTTGGAATAGTGTATTCCAACTAACAGCTGAAATCTCCAAAACAATGATAAACCCCAATCCGGCACTTGCACTCCTACATATCGGGATTAACAAATTCCCATATACCTCCCGTACCATCATGGTCCACATTCTTTTTGCAGCAAAACTAAACATAACCCGACTCTGGAATACCACTCCAGCCCCTTCCTTTCAATTGCTAATCTCAGATCTTAACTTCCAATGCAAAATGGAAAAAAGACTGGCCACTAATACCTCCACCCAACATAAGTTTCATTCTCTATGGTCCAACTGGTTACAAAATCCTAACTGCTCCGTAAAACCCTGATACTGTACAAACAATCGCACAAACTATCCACGTCAGACTGGTACCTCTCCCTCATCCTCACACAACCTATCCCCTCCCCAGTCCACTTCCCCCCATTTTACTCTCCCCCCTGTTTAACCCCCCTCAATACCTACTACACCTCCCTACGGTTCAGTCCACCCCAAGCATACCTCTGATGTTTATGCCGCAACTATAGCTCCGACCCCAGCCAAAAGGTGAGGTAATTGTCTAATGAAGCTGTATTGTATGCATACATTCTAAACTCAACCATATGTTTATCTCTGTTAAAAAAAATTTCTTGAAAACCTTCAATAAAAATTATTGAAAATAAAAAATTATATAATGTTTGGGGGTTCTAAGTCATTTTCTAGAAAAAAACATTAAAAAAGCATACATTTTTACATGTATGGGAGTAATGCCAGAATTGGCCCAGACAGGATTTGTTTAAACATAGGGTGATTATTGGTGAAAAACATTTATTATGTTAAACTCATACTGTAATGAGAACTATTTGAATGTCTTTATTATCTGAAGGTCTTTAGTCAGATTAGAACATCACTATGCATAGCCAACACTTTTGAAAGTTGACCTGCCCACAGTCAAGGGTGAGAAGTGCTGGACTTATTAACCTATTAACTTATGCAAGTAGCATCCCTCAATTACAAAAAAAAAGATCAAGCTATAAGAGATGAATTATTATAGAACCACTACATGCAACCTTCCTTCACAAGAAAAAAAAACTTTGTGAATAAAACAAGCTTAAACTATGCACTATAATGAAAATGTCTGCACTCCTAAAAAATGAATTGGTTGAAAACCTTGAACTTTGATCTGACTGTGTTCTAAGGTACGTTTAACAGCATGGTGTATGTACTTTGTGATTAATATGCAAATTAAACATGCAAAGATTGACAGCCTAAGTTATTACTTCTTTCTATTCACATGTCATAGTGTAAACTTCTTTTGTGGATTAGAAGTCAGATAAATCAGAGCAGCTGTGACTTTTGCAAGGGAGAGCATTTGGTAGTTATTGAAAACAAGACACTAATTTTAAAGTGAATGGGAGAGCTAAGCAAAAGCATATCTGATTAATTTTCAAAGTGGTTCTACAGCCATTTTTTAAATTTAAATACAGTCTGTTGATAGATTTTGTAAAATTAAATTTTAAACTTCACATTCCAATTTCATATTTCAGAACACAATCATCCTAACCTGACTTAGGCTGTTAATGTACATTATGTTGCACAATGCATGGGTTACCAATGCACCACAATAGAACTTTTAATGCTTCTGCACCTTTTCCCCCAGTGCATCACAATACACAAATTATTCTCATCTGTGCTTTGTGGTGCATTAAAAAGCAAGTGCCTGGGGCTTGAAGAAGTCCCCAGAAACAAAAAAACAAAACAAAAGGGCACAAAGGCCTAGTGCATTATTGTCAACACTTTATTGGGAATAAAAACCAATGAGTTCATACCGACAAGAGCATATGGTAAAACCAGTGTTGTACACAATTCCAGGGACCAAAACTAACTAACTAAAATGGTCCTAACATGAGTCAAACTACCAACTGACGTGTTTCGAGGAATATGTCCTCTTCTTCAGAGCAAAACTTGTCTGAATGCTCCAACCTTTCTTAAATACAGGACCTGTATTTTGACCCTCCCACATAAGGGATAGAAAAACCAACCACTTTGGTCAACCTCCAGAGCTCTCATGTGAATAACACATTTTGATCACTGAAGGCACTCTGGCATAAAACAAAGATCTTAATCTCAGTACAGCCTTACACATCACGCATTGCAAGATGAAGGCAGCTTCCTCCTTAAATTACTACTGGTATTAGCAATACCACCACCACCATTGACATCTCACTGTATCATTCAGGCTGGTGCCTGAATGCATAGACACAGACAGCTCTGCCCAGCTCCAACTTTCTCATCTCAGGATTTAACTATATCTCTCTGTCCTATGAAGGGAGATCACGATGAGAGAGCCACTACTCTCAGGTACAGTGCTGGACCAAGAATGGGCTCAGAAAAGGATTTGGAGGGCTTTGTGGGATACAGACAATGCATTAATGTAAAGAAAAACCTTACGTCTTTAGAACCACTTTAATGTCTTTATACTGGTGTTAACAATTTCAAGTGGAACTAAATAATTTGTTCAAACCAGTTTCTTTTAATATTAGTGGATTTAAGTAACCTTAGAATGAGTAAATTTTAATTATGTTTATCTCAGCATGCCTGGTAATTTGCCTGGTGCAGCTGATTTTATAGCATTCATAAGTGTCAAAATACTATTTTATTTTTGTTCTTAGCTATAAAATGAATCTATTCGTATTACAACCAATGTGGTTTACTGCACTTTTTTTTAGCTATTGCAAAGAAAGCTGCTTACACGTGGGCATTGATGCATAAATGCTTTTGAAATGAAGCTATCATAGTTTAACAAGATTATATCTGGAGAACAACCAAAATACATTAAGCAAAGGGAAATTAAAACATAGAGGCAACTAATCAGCTTTGAGTTTGACTCTTCAAATATTGTTATAATTCCACATAAGTATGTTAATCCACAATTTGAAAATGTCTGTAAAATCTTTTAACAATTTAAGTGTAGCCTGAAAACACACAGCCTGGTAAGAGCTGGGTCATAAAATGGATATAAAAGGGAAACTATAGGCTTTGTATTTTTTTTTTTTTTTTTTAATGAATGTTAAATGTGTGCATAAAAGAAAGAAAGAGCAATATTTGTAGTCTTTGTTAATGTGGTAAAAGCTTGTTGTTTCAATGCATAGTTTATAACTATATTTGTAAATGAAAACAGCTTTTATCCTTGGTTCCTCACTGCTTGTTGAAAACAATAGTCCGAGCATTCTCAATCATGGTTACTCAAGAGGTTTCTGGGGGATTCCTTGAGCAATGAGCAATTTCTGACTCTCAGACAAGTAAATACTGACACAAATGATCTTTATAGCTATCTGTAAGTAGGACATTCTTCCCACTGACCACCAATTTGAAGGCATGTTCTTCCAACTGACCACAAGTGTAATGGGACCCTTCTCTCACCAACACTTCTAGTGACCACTGCAGTAAGGGGTCTTTCTGTCACTGATCACCAAGGCAAAGACGAAATTCACTGACCACCAGTGTAAGGTGGCTCTATACTGACCAAAGGGACTGTTAAATTGGCCATCATTGCAAGAAGCCATTTCTCCACTGACCACCAATGTTGGGGAACACTACAATTTTCACTGTCTGCATTTATGTACTGGTCATTATTATTTTTGTTTCATTCCATTATTATTACTGAAAATAATTTTGTTGTATAGAACAGCCCTGAGTGTCAAATATGAGAAATATACCACATTACTTTTATTCTAATATTTCAATTGACTGTTCACAGCAATTGATAGTATGGTATTCCATTGTTAGATTATGTGTGACAAGTAAAGTAGGCTGTAGAATGCATGGTACATTTAATTAGATCGGGTTCCCCCCTCCCCTGTAAAATTATTATATATTACAAGGGCAAAGGTGTAATTGTAAGGGAAAATCTTGGAAAGAATAGGTAACCCTCATCTTTCGCATTTCAAGACATGGCATAACCCTTCTTCTGGAATGATTTCTTGGAAGACAAGTACCTCAAATCTTGGGAGAAGGCACGCCATCCAACTGCAAGAACATCTTTTTGTGAAATTTGGGATTCTTATCATTCCCTGGATTTAGTAAAAGGGATTGTGATGGCATGCTCACCTAGGCACAGCAGGCATAAAATGGGGTAAGGTAAACATGTATTCTAACAGTTGTCCTTACATGTACAATTTTGCCCCTGTCATATATGATGATTTTTACAGGGTAAGGGGAATCTGATCTAGTAAGTGGACCTGTCATTTAGTTGAATTATAGATGATATGACTTTTAAATTCAGGATGATTAATACTAATAACTGCTACATTTAGATGTTTCTTTAATCTTATATGAATCTCATGTATTCTTACATATTATCATTACTGACTTTACTGATGATTGTACGCCTTATTAAAATTACTTATAAGAATTAATATTGCAAATATATGTAAATTGTATTCATTTGGAAATGAAAGGCTTTTGCTTTGGAGCTATGTATCTTAGTAATTGCTGTTTTAGATGAGGAGACTTTGTGAAACTTCAGAGACCAAAAATCATTTTAAGCAATCTGCCAAATTATTATGTGATGCAAATGCCCCCGAATACAAGACAATACATCTATCAAGTTGTTTGTAAGCATTACATAAAAATTCATGAAAAAATTAATGCAGAGTTAAAAGATAATTATAATGACTCATTTTTTCCTGGACTTCATTAACTATTCCACTTTCTCCATAAACTCTGAGGTCATAGTGTAATGGTAAAGCTACATTTAGCATGTTTACTTTTATATATCTTTTTGGCATTCAAGTCACCTTGTTAAATGTTCTCAATGAGTTGCTTGGCACTAAAAAGAGGTGACCTGTATTATGGAGAAACAAAAGATGATTTCTGGTATGCCATTTATCAACATTACTCATAACGTCTTGCATACATAAAGCCTAACTCCCTCCACACATGTAACCAGTTCTTCACAGCCTCCTCTCATATTCACTCTGTTCTGCTGTTGCATGCTTATCTCCACACACACACTGTAGGACTAATATTCCTGCATAGTATGCGATGGCACCATAGGATTGCCCACAGCCTGGAGCAGCAGGAAGAAAAGGAGAGCTTCGGCTTGAGAAATATAGTAAGTAATACAGCCTCTGCCTCTACTCTTGCATCATGAAGTTGAGCTTTAATACCACAACAAAAATTCTACATGCATTCCATTATTCTGTATGGTACCATATAAGCAATAGGGATACTGTTGTCACCAGAACAGGAGAGCACAGAAAGCAGTAAAAACACTAGCAGACGTTCTAGCCCATACTCACTATACTAAGAAAACTGTTTTTGTCTTAGTCTCCATTGGAGGCAGAAAGAGAGCCAAATCTCTCCTGTAGGGGCACAGAACGTACCCTGCAATATATATATGTGTGTGTGTGTGTAAATATACACTATATCGCCAAAAGTATTGGAATTCCTGCCTTTACACGCAAATGAACTTTAATGGAATCCCACTCTTAGTCTGTAGGGCTCAATACTGAGCTGGCCCACCCTTTGCAGCTATAACAACTTCAACTCTTCTGGGAAGGCTGTACACAAGGTTTAGGAGTGTCTATGGGAATGTTTGAACATTCTTCCAGAAGCACATTTGTGAGGTCAAGCACGGACGTCGGATGAGAAGGCCGGGCTAGCAGTCACCACTCTCATTCACCTCAAAGGTATTCTATCGGGTTGAGGCCAGTCAAGTTCCTCCACCCCAAACTCGCTCATCCATGTCCTTATGGATGTTGCTTTGTGCACTGGTGCACAGTCATGTTGGAACAGACTGTTCCAACATGACTGTGCCAGCAAACTGTTCCCACAAAATTGGGAGCATGAAATTGCCCAAAATGTATTGGTATGCTGACGCCTTAAGAGTTCACTTAACTGGAACTAAGGCTCCGAGCCCAACACCATATAACAACCCCACACCATATTCCCCCCTCCACCAAACTTTGCACTTGGCACAATGCAGTCAGGCAAGTATCGTTCTCCTGGCAACCACAAAACCCAGACATGTCCAATGGATTTCCAGACAGAGAAGCATTATTCATCACTCCAGAGAACTCGTCTCCACTGCTCTAGAGACCAGTGGTGGCGTGCTTTATACCACTGCATCCAATGCTTTGCATTTCACTTGGTCATGCAAGGCTTGGATGCAGCTGCTCGGCCATGGAAACCCATTCCATGAAGCTCTCAACACTGTTGTGCTAATCTGAAAGCCACAAGAAGTTTGGAGGCCTTTAGCTCTTGATTCTCAGACAGTCTGTGACTTCTGTGCACTGTGCACTTCAGCATGCACTGACTCCACTCTTTCATTTTACGTGGCCTACCACTTCGTGGCTGAGTTGCTGTTGTTCCAAGTTCCACTTTGTTATAATACCACTAACAGTTGACCGTGGAATATTTAGTAGCAAGGAAATTTCACAGATGGATTTATTGCACAGGTGGAAACCTATCACGGTACTACACTTGAATTCACTGAGCTCCTGAGGGAAACTCATTCTTTCACAAATGTCTGTAGATGCAGTCTGCATGCCAAGGTGCTTGATTTTATATACTTGTGTCCATGGAGGTGATTGAAACACTTGAATCTAATGATTTGGAGGGGAGTCCCAATACTTTTGACAAAATAGTGTGTGTGTGTATATATATATATATATATATTACAGGAAAAAGTAGTATATAAAACAAAATTAAAAATTTGGGCTTTAATCCTTTCACTGTCACAGATGTAATGGTTAAGCCATAACTGCATCGCTTGCAGGTGGCCAGCTAGGTGACAATTATGTCCACGGCATTTTCACATACTGTAAGTTTATGGTCACTTCAGCAACCCAAAATGTTTAGCCATCTTATTCCCAGGATTGCCTATAATTATGAATGAATATGATTGTTGGTTTTTTAGTAAGATTTTTCACATTCCCTAGTGTGCCACTGCTGTTCACCAGCTACTGCGGCTTGTTTGAATTCCAGCAATGAGATTGGCTCTATCTCTGTGTTGGTCCATCACTGACATTTTTCTCAGGATGGAGAGGGGAGAGATTAGTAAACATTACTAATGTTTATTGATCTCATGCAGAGTTAAACTAAATCATTAATGTGCATTTGCAAGGTCAGTGCAGTGCCAAGTGCTGTGGAGTGAGAGACCGAGAACTCTTTTATATCCTGAGGGGTTAATTTGTTAAAGCTGGAAAGTGCAAAATCAGGCTCACATCTACATAGAAACTAATCAACTTCCAGGTTTCATTGCCAAAGCTTAATGGAACAAGCTGAGGTTAGAAGCGGATTGGTTTCTATGCGGAAGTGAGACTGATTTTGTACTTTCCAGCTTTAGTAAATAAACCTTTGAATGTCTCATTAAAGAGGAGTTGGACCTGAATTTTCATGTGTACTGTCACCAGGTACGGTACTTAATTAAATAATAAAAAAAATACTACTAGTTACACCCCCGAACACACACATTTTATGCTGGATTCACAATTTTTGCATCATTTTGTGGTGTATTACTACACTTGTTTTAAGGTGTATTGTGTATGGAAGTCCAGTCATTTTGAATAGGCTCCCAACACACTTCAATAGAGGCAAAATATTACAGAGCCCATTTACATTGCGACAATGGGTTAACATATGTCATGTGTTAACGTGTTGCATTAAGACAATGCACCCTAACATGCTTAAAAATGAACACAACATGTTTGTTGTGGTGCTATTAAACATGAATAGCACCACAATGCAGCAATGCATTACCACAAAATAGAAATGGATCCCTATTTACAATAAGGCAGGGACCCGGTGATTGACATATCTAGCAGCCAATATCAGTGTGGGTAGGGCAGCATGCACGTGTGCGCCCCCTACCTGGTAATGCAAAATCACTTATTTGTTTGTGATTTTGCGCAGCGGAGCCACCCTGTAGTAGTATATCTGCTATGGGGCAGTTCTTACGTGGTTCAGAAAAGGACAAAAGAATCACACATTTTTAATTCATTCAAGTTGATGTCTAATGATTGAAACCCACTTTACGCAATAGTTTTCTGCAGTGCAATGTCTGTTGCAGAACTGTAATGTAATTATCTGAATAATTTAACAGTGAGAATAATTTAACATCAACAACTGGACTATAAATTATTATTATCATACAGTATTTATAAAGCGCCAATAGTTCGCTCAGCGCTGTACATTACAAAGGGGGACAGAACATGTGACAGAACAATAACAATACAATGCAAAACATGAGGGGATCGAGGGCCCTGCTCTTTCGAGCTTACAATCTAGGAGGGAGGGGATGGTGGCACAGGAGGAGATAGCTGTGGGGGATGGAGTGGTAGGAAGAGTGGAGGAGGTCGGCAAGTTAGCAGAGGGTGAGGTAGGCTTCCCTGAAGAGGTGGGTTTTCAGGGTGCACCTAAAGGAGAGGAGAGTAGGTGATAATCTGATGGGTTGGGGCAGGGAGTTCCAGAGGATGGGTGGCACCCTGGAGAAGTCCTGGAGGTGGGCATGGGAGGAGGAGACCAGGGAACTAGAGAGAAGGAGGTCTTGTGAGGAGCGGAGTGTGCGTGCTGGGCGGTACTTGGATATTAGGTCGGTGATGTAGTTCGGGGCAGTATGGTGGACAGCTTTGTACGTCATTGTTAGGATTTGAATTTGATCTGTTGTGCAATCGGAAGCCAGTGGAGGGATTGGCAGAGGGGGGTGGCGGAAACGGAGCGGTTGGAAAAGTGAATGAGTCTGGAAGCCATATTCAGGATCGACTGAAGCGGGGATAGCCAGCGGCGAGGCAGGCCAGTAAGGAGGGAGTTGCAGTAATCGAGTCGTGATATGATGAGGGAGTGGATGAGCTGTTTAGTGGTTTCTGGGGTTAGGAACGTGCGTATTTTGGCGATGTTGTGGAGGTGGAGTCTGCATGAGTTAGTTAAAGATTGGACTTGGGGCTGGAAGGATAGGTTGGAGTCCAGAATGACACCAAGTACTCTGGCCTGCGGGGCGAGTTTGATGGTGGCATTGTTGGACATGATGGAGAAGTCAATGGGGGGTGGGGTCCGGGCTGGGGGGAAGACAAGAAACTCGGTTTTGGAGAGGTTCAGTTTAAGGAAGTGGCGCAACATCCAGTCTGATATGTCGCTCAGTAGGTGTGTGATTCGGGCGGAGACTGAGGGGGTGAGGTGGGGGGTTGAGAGATAGATTTGTGTGTCGTCCGCATATAGGTGGTAGTTGAAGCCATGAGAGTGTATGAGTTGGCCAAGGGAGGAGGTGTAGATGGAGAAGAGAAGGAGCCTGAGGACGGAGCCTTGAGGGACCGTAACAGAGAGGGGGAGTGAGGGGGAGGTGGTAGCATTATAGGTAACGCTGAAAGAGCGTTGTGACAGGTAGGATGAGAGCCAGGAGAGAGCAGAATCTCTGAGGCCGAGGGAGTGTAGTTTTTGAGGAGGAGGGGGTGGTCGACTGTGTCGAAGGCCGCGGAGAGGTCAAGGAGTAGGAGCACTGAATAGCGGCCATTAGCTTTGGCGGTTAGCAGGTCGTTGGAGAGTTTGAGTAAGGCAGTTTTGGTGGAGTGTAGGGGACGGAAGCCGGACTGTAAATGCCTCACACATATATAATCAGAGCATTGCAATACTACACAGGATCAGGGCTTACCAACTGGTGGACTGCAGGCCTCATGTGATCCATGGTGCATTTTCTTGGCAGCTTACAAGGTCTTAGGTATACAGCATATGATGTAGGGTGAAGAAGGATGCTGGGTGCTAAAATGCCCTACCTGTAAGGGAGAGTGATCTACTGATTACTTCTCCTACCATGGAGATCACTCCTCAATGCTCTATAATCAATGGGCATAATGTAGTTCTGGTCCTACAGAATAGAAAACAGCAACATGTGAGTGTGTGTTCAAATAAGTAACCAGTGAATTTATGCCACTGACAACAAAGAAGAAAGGGTGATATTATCTGTTGACAATGCCAATGAACACCAATGAAGGGGAAATATCACTTTGTCACTAACACCAATGAAGAGGGTTAGTTATTACTGCCACTGAACCCAAATAAAGGGGGGCATTTATTACTTTTTAATATTAAGTTTATTTATTTATTTGCAAGCTGAAAAGCAGGCATGGAAACTCTCAATAAATTATATTTAATATATGTATTGTGTACTGCATGTAATTGTATTAATTGTTAATTAATTAGTCAATATTTAGTGTAAATAGCCTGTGCAGAGAATAGAACTATGAGAGGGAACCAACGGGCCCACCCACTACAGACTGCCTGTAGAAACCTACAGAGGCCTGGATACAGAACCAATCACCCTGCACAAGGGGAGAAAGCAGCAGTGACCAGTCTGCTCTCGGAAGCTCCTGCATAGAGGCAAAGCTTCATTCTGGATTTCTGCACAGATCTGGAAGAAATATGCAAAATACACCAACATTCATGTAAGAATACACATGGCCTTTTATGTTTAGGTAGTATTTGCTGGTGTTCAGCTTTAAAACTGAAGTATGAAATCCAGCACAAATAGGTAGCTGCCCTGTACATTGTATTTCTGATCAATGCAGACTGCAGACTTGGCTCATGATGACAGCTTTCAAATCACAAACAAAAAGGCAGTGGTAGGAAGCTATATTTACAAAGTCTCTTACAATTACCTTTTGATGTTTGATTATACATACTTCACAGAACAAAGCATTTCATTAGAATCCAATAATATATTTTGCAAATGTATGCATTTTTCAAACAATTTATGTAATTATCATTAGGAATGAATGAGTTGCTGGGCATTTGACAAACCTTGCAGGACCATAGCACCAAACTTCACTGAAGTCTATGGGAGCAGAATGTTATTTTTTTTTCACCCTTTTTCAAAAAAAGTTTTAGGCTTTAAATAAAATGGGTATGGGTAGCTGGACACTCACATGGAGGACATGTACCAATGCAAATGAAAAAAGTATATGTTGTATAGTGCAGGGAGGGTATAATAATGTGACTTAGAGGGCAATATAAAACACTCAAATGAAATAGCATGTTTGAGGGATGCCTCAAAGATGCACATGAAAGTAATAGAGTAGTATAATTTAACAATTCAAAGTGACTGGTCTGTTTGCAAACCCAATATCTCTGACCAGATTATTTACAAACACCAGTCGGTGGGAATCTGTTATTTTGGAGTTGATTTACTAAAGCACCTTGTCAGCAAATGGTCACAGTTCCTTGCATGACCGACTACTTTTAGACAGAGAAAAGATTTACTAAAGCACTCAGTCAACAAACAGACACAATTCAGAAATTACTAATGGTTACAAAACTTATGCAGGCCATAGATGGGTCAAAAATCGGCCGATTTGTCGGCCGAAAATAAAATCGGCCGATTTTCGGATCGTTAGTGGGCGATTTGGTCGGCCGTTTTTCGGGATTTTGGCCGTTTTTTTTTTTTGGTAAAGTTGGAAAAAAATCGGCCGATCGGCGATTTTCGCAGCATTAATGGGCCAATCGGCCAATTTTTTACCGATAAAAAATCTGCGCATGAGCAGTGACCTGCAAGAGGAAGACAAAAAGAAGAAAAAGAAGAAGAGGAAGAGGATGAAGAAGAGGATGAAAAAGAGGATGAAGAAGAGGAAGAAGAAGATGAGGATGAAGAAGAGGATGAGGAAGAAGAAGAAGAGGATGAGGATGAAGAAGATGAGGTTGAAGAAGAAGAAGAGGATGAGGATGAAGAAGAATAAGAGGATGAGGATGATGAAGAAGAAGAGGATGAGGATGATGATGATGAAGAAGAAGAGGATGAGGATGAAGAAGAAGATGAGGATGAAGAAGAGGATGAGGAAGAAGAAGAGGATGAGGAAGAAGAAGAAGATGAAGAAGAAGATGAAGAAGAAGATGAAGAAGAAGAAGAAGAGGATGAGGATGAAGAAGAAGAAGAAGATGAAGAAGAAGAAGAGGATGAGGATGAAAAAGAAGAGGATGAGGATGATGAAGAAGAAGAGTATGAGGATGAAGAAGAAGAAGAGGATGAGGAAGAAGAAGAAGATGAGGATGAGGATGAAGAAGAGGATGAGGAAGAAGAAGAGGATGAGGAAGAAGAAGAAGAAGAAGAAGAAGAAGAAGAAGAAGAAGAAGAGGATGAGGATGAAGAAGAAGAAGATGAAGAAGATGAAGAAGAGGATGAGGATGAAGAAGAAGAAGAAGAAGAGGATGAGGATGATGAAGAAGATGATGATGAAGAAGAAGAAGAGGATGAGGATGAAGAAGATGAAGAAGAAGAAGAGGATGAGGATGATGAAGAAGATGAAGAAGAAGAAGAAGAGGATGAGGATGAAGAAGAAGAAGAAGAAGAAGAAGAAGAGGAAGAAGAGGAAGAAGAAGAAGAAGAAGAAGAAGAAGAAGAAGAGGATGAGGATGATGAAGAAGAAGAGGATGAGGATGATGAAGAATAAGAGGATGAGGATGAAGAAGAGGATGAGGAAGAAGAAGAAAAAGAAGAAGAAGAAGAAGAAGAAAAAGAAGAAGAGGATGAGGATGATGAAGAAGAGGATGATGAAGAAGAAGAGGATGAGGATGAAGAAGAAGAAGAAGAAGAGGATGAGGAAGAAGAAGAAGATGAGGATGAAGAAGAGGATGAGGAAGAAGAAGAGGATGAGGATGAAGAAGAAGAGGATGAGGATGAAGAAGAAGATGAAGAAGAAGAAGAAGAGGATGAGGATGAAGAAGAAGAAGAAGAAGAAGAAGAGGAGGATGAAGAAGAGGATGAGGAAGAAGATGAGGATGAGGAAGAAGAAGAAGAGGATGAGGATGAAGAAGAAGATGAAGAAGAAGAAGAGGATGAGGATGAAGAAGAAGATGAAGAAGAAGAAGAAGAAGAGGATGAGGATGAAGAAGAAGATGAAGAAGAAGAAGAAGAGGATGAGGATGAAGAAGAAGAAGAAGAAGAAGAAGAGGATGATGAAGAAGAAGAGGATGAGGATGAAGAAGAGGATGAGGATGATGAAGAAGAAGAGGATGAGGATGAAGAAGAAGAAGAAGAAGAAGTAGGATGAAAATAAGAAGAATTCCAGTCCAGCAAAAAGTATCTCTGCAGAGAGCTCCGCTATTTCTGACAGTTCTCTGACAGTTCTTTGACATTTACAGCGGTTGAAACATTGTATCTATTTGTTTCCGAATAAAAACATCTGTATCCTAAATGGAAACAAATAGATACAATGTTTCAACCGCTGTAAATGTGAAGGAACTGTCAGAGAACTGTCAGAAATAGCGGAGCTCTCTGCAGGGACACTTTTTGCCAGCTGTAGAAGGGATGAAAATCGGCCGATTTTTTTTACCATTGATGGTAACGTCGGCCGCTTGAACGACCGAATTTTCGTTTTTTAAAAGAAAAATCTGCCGTTTTTTCTCCCCATCTATGGCCTGCATTAGCGACCATCTAAATTAGTTCACCTCTTAGAAAAATCTTTTTAATGACATGATCTCAAGCAATTTATACGTTCTATACATATGTTGAACATTTTAAAGAATAACAGATTTAAAAGAGTTCTATATTTGTCTGTATAAAGTGATATATTTCAAAAAATCCAAACAGCATTGGCTTCACCTAGTTCAAATGTCCCAGTAATGATATGACTGAGCATTGCCAGATTAGGGAACCTAAAATGTGCCTTCAATCTGTTGTTTTTTTGGGAAGTGCTATAGTAAATGCCTTTGTTGGCAAGCCTGGAAATGTAATTGAAATGAGTGAACCTGTGTTTGTGAAATCATGATTATTAAACAGGCTAGCATATATATATATACATTGGCCTGTTTCATCAACAGTACACATCAATACTTGTAACTATAGAACTGTTGCTATGCACAGAAACACCAACATAGATAGTCTAAGAACTTTTTGATTTCCTTTGTAATTTTATTTAGCTTTGTTTTTTTGCTTCTTATACAATATTCTTTTTTTCTCATTTTCTAAATAATGCTGGTACTGTGTTTTATTATTTTTCTTTTTTGGAGCATATATTCTTTGCCGTATATATACTTATGTATGTACTGCCATGTGCATTGAGCATGACTAGGAACTTAGATTTTTGAGATATATTAACTAAATGGTAGAAAAACTGCATTTGGTGCTTAGCATCTAACAAAAATCTAAATCAAAATCCAAACTTCCATAGTTGTCTTTACGTACCACACACAATTCCAATGCTGAAACAAAATTAAAAGGAATACAAATGTTGCGCTGTGTTACTAAATTCAACGTGTGTTGGTTATATGTATCCCAATACAAAAGGATCATAATATTATTCCAAAAAAAGTGATATGGGTCCCAACATCATAAATACACATACAATTATGAGAAAAAAAATCAGAGGGTGACCATTATTCCAGTGACACTCCAATAAAGAAAAAAATAACAATTCATAAATCACTAAACGGATCCAAATGGAAGTCCACCAACTATTTAATAATGTCCGAATAAAATAAGTAATTTTGTGTAGGAGGGTTCCACCATCATTGCAAATTTTGTCACATGTTTTCACTCGTGAATGTCAATAAGAAGCCTTGTGAATTCCACACCAACACCAGTTGCAGCATCTTACCAAATGATAAGATCTCAAGTTATAGGTAGGGCATGTTTGGATCCTAGTCCGAACCCACTTGAGTGAGACCACCAGGAAGCTGTCACTATACTGGGCTACTCATCTGCGGCCCGCATTTCCCAACCTGCAACTGTGCAAGGTTCAAACCTTTGCGATTTAGCACATGACAAAAGAAATGTCATTATTTTCAATATAGTTCTGTTCACACCTATACACTGAACTGTCCCCAACTTCCCATTGACTACAATGGCAGTGCATATGTAACATGTGTTTTTGCCCTTCTTAGCATATGAAAACAAGCCCTCTTCCCCTAGTAACCTCACAAATAGTCCAGTCTTCTTACATTCAAGGAGAAAGACCACAGCTTGCTGAAAGTGGAACAGTTAATAGGACAGGATAAGGCCTACCACATGATAAACAACCAGTCCCCCACTTATAAAGAACATTACAAGTGCAAGAGGACCTGAGAGGGAGTGAGCATTTTACTGATTTGAACAGTTACCCAGCCTCTAAAAAAAAAGTACTTATTTATTTTTTAGAACCTACTTTTTTAATATGGTAATGATTCCCTAAAATGTTTGTAAAATTACACTTCTGCCTCCTAAACGTGTTACAGTGAAAATTTACTCTTCAAACTTCCCTATAGCTATTGTTCAACATTATAATAACATGCATGACCAGACATGTCAAATGCAATCAAATTGTATTTGGCAGACTTTTGCACTACATAGGTTTGGATAGATCTAAGGCTAGGTTCACACCTATGCAATTTGAATTTGATCCATTTCTGAAGTGCGTTTTGCGTTTTTCACATGCATTTTGACACATTTTTTTTTTGTTGCTAGGCAGATTTAAAAGGTAAAATGCATAAAAAATGCATCAAAAATGTGGCAACAACACAGCAAAAAACAAAGCAAAAATGCACAACTTTTTGCGTTTAAAAAAGTCCCTGACCCTTTCCAAAAAAGCACCTGGTAAAAACACGGAGATTTGAACCTGTCCCATAAGAAATCATGTTAACTGGATTGTAGTAGGTTTCTGCAAAATGCTGCAGAAAATGCTCAGGTGTGAATCTAGGGTAAAAGAGGTTGTACAATCAGATTGTAACCGGAGTTGAACTAGTTTAACCCTGCATAGTGGTTGTGATACAAAGTGCTTGAAAAGCCTGCAAATATTATTAGCGAGCCAGCATTTGCTATCCCAACCCAACCCATTCACAACTAAGGGTAAAACAAATCTTAAAGCCTAAGTAAAATTTTACAACTTTGATGTGATAGTAAAACCGTACATATCATCAAAACACCTTTGTACATCCAGGTGAATTATACCTTGCTTTTATTTCAGGACAAATTGGGCTTTTATTTGGTGGTAAATGGTAATGGATATCTCCTGATTTTTTTTTATGATCAAAGGAAACCTGCCCCCAATATAGTAAAAAAAATTATATTTTTTTTTAATTTAGCTGTGTGTTTCTCGTTACTATCATAACCTACCATCAAAGAACAACCCAAAATACATTTTCCAGCTCTTGACCATTGCAGCGATACCATATATATGTATGTTATTTGTCGTTTGTACCTGTACTACAGCCCAGAAACAATAGTGCACAGTTTGTTTTTTGCTTTTTTTTTTTTACCTAAAACACACTGACACTGACACTAACTGCCACTGATACCAATTAAAAAAAAATCCTGACCTTTGAACCTGACCCAAACACTAACTCTGGCACTGAACTAAATCAGACCTTGATCTAGGTATTTTTTCTTTTATTTTTTAATATTTATTTATTTATCTTTTTTTTTTACAAACAGTTTTTTTTTCTCTATGCAAAGAGAGAGAGAGAGATACAAAAAAAAAAACAAGGGGGGCGGGCTTCACAGTAACTGATCACTGTGATAGCCAATCAGAGGCTATCACAGCGATCCTGTGACCTGGAATCGGGAGTCCCGGGTCCCGACCGTTAGAATGGGACCCAGGGCTCTCAGTGACACCCCGGTCTTTGTGCTGGGAGCACGCTGTGCAGTGCACTCCCAGCACAAAAACAGGCACGCAAATATTCAGCCCTATGGAAAAAAAAGCCCAGTTCTGTGAGGCTGCATATTTCTGTGACGTCGACATCAAGGGGTTAAACTATTAAAATCAGTGAATTTGTACCTCCAATTCTGGTGCATGAATGGGAAGTGGATTAGCACAACTCTTGCAAAACCCTTCTGAAATTGTCATGACAAACCGGGCAGACACCTTTCAACAACACGTTACCCGCTACATATTCTAGTAGGACCGATCTGTGGATCAGCTCCGGTCTAAAACTCACACCTGCTCTTACTCTGTGCCCCACAAGCTCCAAAATACTGACACTGTACTCAGCAATAACATGGCTGCTGATACCGCTGTGGAACAACGTCAGTTCTTTCTCCCCTTCTGCTCCCGACACAGCAGAGGAAGCATCTTACGAGAGGATTGCTGAAGCGGTGGCTGTATTACTCACTCCTACCAACACAGCAGCAGTGGATATGGAAGTGGCTACAGGCATTGAACAGCTCTGGAAAGAAGTCAGGGATCAGTCACAATGTCTCCTCACTGGAAGATGATTTGCATCAGGCCAATACAGACTTACAACAAGCCTTGTTAAAGTGGAGGACCTTGAAAATCGAGCTTAAAGAATTCAAACAAACAAATTTTGTTTGCTTTGGTACATGTTCCCCAGGGCAGCCCCCCCATGTCACTTGCTTAACAATAGCTTGCCTACTTACCTAGAAAATGAGTATTACTTTTATATTTTAACATTTGTTTCCCATTACTTTTAATAATATTCTGATCGGGCACCCAATCTTTAGTAATGTTTGTTGAACCTGCCTCGAATGGAACCCAGATATGTTTGACCCATCCCTACCTGTGATCATTTATAGAATGACTAAATATTAGCTTTTTTATGGTGTCAGTAAACAATCTGTAAATAAATGGCCAGCCATTACTCATTTGATTGTGTATTAAAACAGAAAATGACAGGTCACTTTCATCTTAGTTGAAAATGTCAAGCCATTTCACTGTCACAAAAAATGCTGTTTTTTTTCTTTTCATTTCCAAAATAAAGAAAAGTAAAACAAAATAAGACCTTCGCTGGTTTCATAAAAATCAATAAAAAAACAAAACTCTTTACAAAGCAATAACTGCTAAACATATTCACCTTCTACTGCTTCTTCTAAAATGACAAAAATTGCTTAATATTTTTGCTGACAAAGACCTCAGTCACATATACCGAAGTAATAAAATGCATTCACCTTCACCTATATGAAAATCATGCATCTTAGACCTCAACTGAATATTACCTGAGGTTTTTCAGAGTATGATCACTGTAGAAAATAATGCTGAAGAAAATAGATCTAGCAATATAGTTCATTGGGCAAGGACTACCTGAACCCTCTTGTATATGCCAGAATTCTCATCTTTTTAAAAGCTGATGGAACATGCTGCAGGAATGAACTATACAGTCTTGTATTACCATTAAACAAAATGCTTAGAACATCAAGGGAAGGGGGACCACAGACTTGTTACCCTTGCTGTCATGCCCTTAACTCTCTCACTGCAACACTCAACTTAAGTCAGTTTTGTAATGTATTTACATACAGTAGTTAATATTATTGTTGGGTCTGGCTTGGGAGATAAGCATAGGAATAGCTTGAATTTATAATTCCTTAATTAACCTTTAACTTAAGTCTAATACCTCTTTCACACAGGTGTTTCTATTCATACATCAGTGCAAAGGGCTATATATGCCCACATGGGATGCAGAGGTGTTCCAAGCATCCATGTGCAGGCAACCCATTCATGTCTATTGGGATGCAGCAGCTGCGTGGACACATCCATTGATCCCAATGTGACAGCTGTTTGGGTGCATACCAATAGTCATGAATGTGGCTGCCTACATATGAATGCATGGAACACCTGTGCTTTCCATGAGGGCATAAATGGTCTTCACAGGAGTGTAGAGATAGGCATGCTTATGTGAGGAAGTCAAGTGATTTGTGACGTAATGTATAGGATGGAAATGTGGTGACCTCATTTCCAGTTTTGGATGGCAGCCGCTATCTGGGTATACCCATCCCTGCCATTTTATGTACCACATGCCTGTATGTGTCTGTGGACCCGGATTTCTATGTGAGTAAGCACTCTGTTTATTTTATATTCAAATTGAGGACTTTTTACACTATGGGAAGTCCCTTGTGATTTGTCCTTTCATGTGTGGTCCATGTGAGAGGATTCCTTTGGTGTATCACGGAAGTGTATTTGGAGCATGCGAGTTTTAACTGCTGGGTGCGTCTATTTGGAGCATGCATGCCCTTAGCCATAGCTTATGCTTATGTGAAAAAAGCCTTAGACCCCCCCCCCCCCCCCACATACACACATCTACATAACATAGGGGAAGGTGCTCTGTATCAACCCAATAAAATTTTTTGAGATGAAGCACACTGCAGAGTAAAAATAACATTGGATTTCTGGTAGAATCAACAGGTTATTTTTAAATTATTTTATTTATTTTTACATTAAACAAATACAGCAAAACACTTTCAATTGTATATTTACCAGGGAGCAAATAAGAGATGTTTGTTCTTAGGATTTACATACAGTACAGTTCAATATCTGTTAAAAAATGGAACCGCCAAAATGGCACCATTGTCAGGCTGCGTTTAGGACATCTTTTAGCCCTAATCTGACCCTTAAATTGTATTGTAGGATCTCAATTATACAATTATAGCTATGATAGACTTTTTCCCCAGCCTTATCCCTTCTGTTCCCATTATGCTTTCTTGTGTTTTTTTTTAAAATAGTGATTTATTGTAGTTAAATCATGCTGAGAGATGGTTAAAGGTTATGTAGATTTATATCAAACCGCTATATTTTTTTGCCAGAACAAGTTTTTGCATACTAGTTGCCATTAAGAAATTGATAAAGAAGCAAAGAAGCATATGCATACATTATTGATTTTCTGAAACTACCAACCTTTCATATGTAGTAATGTATTCATCAATACCTTTGTATCTTATATTTAAGGTACCTTGGCCTTTTGGTGTCATGCATTAAGTTGCTTCAAGCTGCCTACAATTTTTTTGCTAATACAGTACAATTAAAAACAAAGTACAGAAGTGAAGAGAGCAAACTAGAATAAAGTAACTTAATAAGACTGCTCAACATAATTCATAAATACTCTGAGCACCGAAACAAACATGGTACTGCCACATATGCATTTAGAATGAAGGCATTTTTTTTATTGCCTCTTCACAAGACTGAGAATGTCATATACACACAACATATCAGAAACAGAATTCACTTTGGCAAACACAAAATGCACTGAGTTGTTTACTGCACCACACTGTAGTCACATTGTATATATAATTTATTATAGATATATATACCACCACCTGCCCCCTTGACCCTGTCCCCTCACAACTCCTACGATCACCCTCTTCCTCCATCCTACGCTCCCTCACACACATCTTTAATATTTCCCTCTCTACTGGCACATTCCCCTCCCCTCTAAAACACGTGCATATCACTCCCATACTTAAAAAACCCTCCCTGGATCCCACCAACCTGAACAACCTTAGACCCATCTCCCTGATGCCATTTACATCCAAACTCCTAGAGCACTTAGTCTATAATCGCCTGAGTTCCCACCTCACCAACAACAACCTCCTTGATCCCCTACAGTCTGGCTTCCGCCCCTACACTCCACTGAAACTGCCCTACTCAAACTCACCAACCACCTGCTAACCGCCAAAGCTAATGGCCACTATTCAGGGCTCCTACTCCTCGACCTCTCTGTGGCTTTCGACACGGTTGACCACCCCCTCCTCCTTAAAAAAACTACACTCTCTTGGCCTCAGAGACTCCGCTCTCTCCTGGCTCTCTTCCTATCTATCACAGTACTCCTTCAGTGTTACCTATAACGCTGCCACCTCCTCTTCACTCCCCCTTTCTGTTGGTGTCCCTCAAGGTTCTGTCCTCGGGCCCCTTCTCTTCTCCATTTACACCTCCTCACTTGGCCAAATGATACACTCTCATGGCTTCAACTACCATCTCTATGCCGACGACACGCAAATCTATCTCTCTACCCCTCACCTCACCCCTTCAATCACCACCCGTATCACAAGCCTACTGAGCGACATATTGGATTGGATGTCACTCCACTTCCTCAAACTAAATCTTTCCAAAACTGAGCTCCTAATTTTCCCCCCAGCCCGCACCCCCCCCCCTTCCTGACTTCTCCATCAAGACCAACAACACCACCATCAGTCCCTCCTCTCAAGCCAGAGTACTAGGTGTCATCCTAGACTCCAGTCTGTCCTTCCAGCCCCAGGTCCATTCACTGACAAACTCATGTAGACTTCACCTCCGCAACATCTCTAAAATACGTTTGTTCCTAACTCTGGAAACCACTAAGCAACTCATTCACTCCCTCATTATATCATGCCTCGACTACTGTAACTCCCTTCTCATCGGCTTACCTCACCGCAGGCTAACCCCGCTTCAGTCTATCTTGAATGCTGCGGCCAGACTCATCCACCTTACTCACCGCTCCGTATCCGCCACCCCTCTCTACCAATCCTTACACTGGCTTTTGATTGCCCAATGGATAAAATTCAAAATGCTAACATTGACGTATAAAGCTGTTCATAATACTGCCCCAAACTACATCGCCGATCTGGTATCCAAATACCACCCAAAATGTACTCTCCGCTCCTCACAAGACCTCCTACTCTCGAGTTCCCTGGTCTCCTCCTCCTATGCCCATCTCCAGGACTTCTCCAGGGCTTCCCCCATCCTCTGGAACTCCCTACCCCAATCCATCAGATTATCACCTACTCTCCTCACCTTTAGGCGCACTCTGAAAACCTATCTCTTCAGGGAAGCCTACCCCGCCCTCAGCTAATTACTGAACTCCTCCACTCTTCCTACCACTCCATCCCCCACAGCTATTTCCTCCTGTACCACTATCCCCTTCCTCCTAGATTGTAAGCTCCAAGGGCCCTCAAACCCCTCGTGTATTGAATCGTATTGTTACTGTACTGTCTCGTGTACTGTCTCCCATTATAATGTACGCTGAGCAAACTGTTGGTACTATATAAATCCTGTATAATACAAATAATAATATATGGTGCATCTTGTATGTACTCTGCATCAGTCTACATCTCTAAAAAAAATACTTTGTTACCAATGTTCCTAGAGCCCGAGCCTACCTAATAGCCAATTAGGATTTGTTTTATACTTTATTTTATATTTATTTGTTCAAATTGTTTTTTTAAATCAAATTCTCTTCTTTTATATGTTGTTTATGGTAGCTTTGGAAAGCATTTCAGCACACCACAAGAAAAAAAATGTAAGAGAACATAATTAAATAAAGATACATGAATGGAAACAAAATGATGTTCCTGTCTACATCCTGCCCCTTAGAACTATATTGTATTTACCTTAAAGCTAGAATCATCTACTGCAAAAACAAAAGATGAATGTTTAATACCAATTCAGCATTAATGTGCATATAGCTTGAAGCTTTTTTATTCTTAAATAAAATTTTCTACAAATGTAGGTGATTTTAGAATTGAAGCATATGGAAAGAAGCACGAAGATAAGGTAAAAAAAAAAAAACACAAGATGAAAGCTTAAATTATTTCTGTCTAGAGAAGACTAATTAAATAATGGTGCACTCACCCTGACTTGACCCACAAAAGCATTCACTTCTTCCTCTTGGACTGAGAGATTTCTAGGCAAGTAAAGATCAAAGACTGGATCGTTGTCATTCACATCCGTTACCAGCACATTAACAGTTGCAGTTGATGTCTGAAAGAAATTTCCGTTGCTTTTAGTGTTTGCAGTAAATATTTCACACAGATGAAAATGGATTGCTGAGATGCACTTTGTTTACAGTTTTTTTTTTATAGTAAAGTGAACTTTATTTGCTTTCACATCAGTGCTTGAAGCCCCTCTTGCAATAAAGTATGTTAGAAAGTTGTCATACAATCTGTCAATCAATGATCTAATGTATTTGGCAGACCTAATACAGTGCAAGTGACAAAGTACATTTGTACACTTATAGCAGAAATAAGCATGTTGCGGCCAACCAGCATTTTCTATGAAGTGTATCTGGTTCACCATTTTTCTGTTTCACCCATTGGGCAGGCCCTGATTATGTAACTCATGCATAGACACTGATGAGACATTATTTCTTGCTCCGTTCCTGGAATCTATATGATTTAAAGACTGTACACTGCACTGCACATGCACCACAGTCAGTGTGGAGATTACAAAAAAATGCTAGCAGGTTACTTTCACACTGAGGAGGTTTTGAAGAGTTTTTGCATTAAAAAAAGTGCCTTGAAAGCTCAAGAAAAATGCTTCCTTATGTATGTGAATGTACTATGTATGTTTTAACACTGAAGTGCCACGCGGTGCGGTGTAAAAACACCTGCTTGCAGCATCTTTGGGGCATGTTTGGAGAGTTAAAAAAAAGCCCCAAAAACGCCTCATCCTATTGAAATAAATGGAAAATGCCTGAAAAACGCCTAAAAAATGCCTGAAAGGCGCCTTTGAGAAGTGTTTTTGGTGCAGTATTTAAATCACGTGTCCTTTAAAAACGCTCAGAAAGTGCTGTAAAAATGCCTATGCAATTTTGCTGTGTTTTTGCAGCAGGTCAGTGTGAAAGTAACCTAAGTAAAGGGTTTTTTTTGTTTTGTTTTGCTTTGTTTTTGTTTTTTAAAGATTTATAAATCCTCTTCTAGCAAAAGACCCTACTTGCTGTCAAATATGTGTTTTTTTAGCTTTACTTCCACTTTCATACTGTATATTTTCCTGGAGACAGGAATGCCAGAAATTGCTTGATAGATATAATATTGTGCTTACACATAAAATACCTACAATATTATTTAAAGTTTAACTAAAGGCAAACATTTTTATTTTTTATTTATCGATAGAGTGGAGATGCATTAGAACATCTGTCAGGTTTTATTGCTGTCTATGCCCCATTTGGAAGATTCACCCTCTCTACTTGTACTGTTACTGATATCATCGAAAGTGAAAGAAAATCCCAAATTTAGGGTTGACATCAGAACAGTAACAGAGAGAAAATCTTTCAATGGGGAAACCAGTTCTGGTGACCCTAGTGATACTCTGGGATTTCCTCACTTTGGAGGGATTTCCTCTCACTTCCTCTTTTGGCTATGAAACAGGAAGTGAAGGTAAATTTCTCCAATGGGACACACATGGCCCAAAAGAAAAAAAAAAAACACTTACAGGATTACAACCCTCCCTTATGCAATTCAAAATAAAAAATCTTTTCCTGTAGAGACACTATAAGTGACATGCTGAGAGATTCAATCTTAAAAAATGCCTCTGCACAGTTTATCTTGAATGATTACATGCAACATACATTTATGTTGTGTCAGCAATACAATCAGAAAGGTGCTTGTAAGTATATTTTCTCCAATATGCCTCTGTTTGATTTGCAGGCAGTTCATCCAAACAGGTGAAAATGTTTGGGATTTGGAAGATATTGAATCTGAAGCCTATTAAAGTCATGAAACATTTTTAAATAAATATCAATCAAATGAAAAGGCTTTTCTCTTGCATGAGCCTCAGCTGGTGTCGGATTAATAAATGCATTATTCTGCTCCCAAAAAAAATGTCAACACTGTTGGTGATCAAAAAGGTTGTTTTTTTAGTAGCTGTAAGAAAGATAGCCAACCAAAAGAAAAAAGGGATTTCATAGCAGTTGGTATGGTAAACAGCACTTGGTATGGTAAACAAATATTCAAACCGCAGGGTTTTCTGGTTACAAATTAGCACCTTGCAACCCCTTTTCATGGCATGGCATTGGAAAGCATATATTAGCTGTCTTGGTACCAAAAGCCCTTGGGTACATATGGGTATAATTTTTTAATTATCATGGCCATGTTACAACAGTTGGATGGCAAACCAACAAATCTGAATGGTCAGGCAAAATGCATTTGAAAGGGTCTTTAAAAAAAAAAAATAAAGTTTTCATTTTGGAGCTTTAAAATGTATATATTTGGTTTATTTATTATTATATTTGTATGCATTTATTAATTAATTTTGTTTTGGAAGGAGCAAGTGAGTAGTGGGTTGACAGGAGGCAATTCCAGGGATTGGCCAAGATGGTGCTAGGGACTGGCTGGCTAGAAAGCAGAATTATTACAGATACACTGTGAGGAGGAATATGAAGGCAGCAGTAACAGCAGCAGCACCACCCCCCCCCCACCTAGCAGGAACGGTGTATGCTCTTATTTTTGTAATCATATGCTCCGTCAATGACAAAGAGACTGCGCTGTATGTGGCAGCTAATTGGTGTAAGCCAACAGGGATTGTAGAAGTCACCTGTGACCCATTCTTGGTTCATTTTGATAAGGTTTAGGCAGATACCATTGCCAATGGACAGACAGATAGGTATGTTGTTCACTACCCCTCCAGCTGATCAGCACCTTATTAGACAATAGACAAAAGTCTTTCTTTTTACAGATTGGCATATAACACAAATACAGATGACTCTCATCTAATATTGCTTCTTGTCCTGACTCTCCTCTCTTGTGGAACTCCCCATATGGTGAAAAAGAAAGATAAAAGAGGGGCTCCAACATTTTACAACCATTTAGCTAAAAAGTGCTTAAATTATATAACAAACAAATAATTCAGCCTGCATGATGTATTGTGCCAAAAGGAACATTAAACAGCAAACTCGGTCTCACACGATATCCGCTGCATCACTTCCAATACGTCACTTCAGGCACCACTGCTGACGTTGCATCTTGTTAAGACCAGTGCCCTAATGTGTTGTCTATTCCGACTTTGTCAAGATCCCTGCCCTGGATCCTATCTAAATTGGCCCTAGTATGTGTAAGTATGAATGTAAATTAGGGACCTTAGATTGTACGCCCCTTTAGGGATAGGGACTGACATGAATGTACAATATGTACGGCGCTATATAAGTACCTGAAATAAATAAATAAAAAATAAACTATATTATAATAAACACTTTTCTTTCATAGTGCTGCGCTGATAATTTAGTTAAAGCTTAAGAAGATGCAAATATACAATATTTGCCTCAATTTTGTTGACATGTTGAAGTACTCTGAAATCAATCTGCATTTGTGTAAAACATATTCAGATTTTCTTTTCTATTCCAAATGAATTAAGACTTTTAAAAATGGTATGACATACTTGAACAGGTTTTAGCTTCTAGTGATACACCATGACATGTGCAAAATGTGGTGCCTAAAAAAATATGCAGTGTAATTGGAAATTTGCTGTAAGCAGTCAGGCAAGTCCACAGGGAACAGGCAAGAACTCCAAGGTTTCAAAAGTAATAAGAACCTTTGAGATTTCAAAGCAGACTACTGATCCTTGTTGCATACATTTTTTTCTAGGCTTCTACAATTAATAAAGGTGTCATCCAGTCATAAATTGGAACATAACTTTTACAGTTCTGTCTGAAACTAGTATGAAATAAAAAAAGATGAATAGACTGTATAAAGAATGTGGAAAATACTTTTTGATGTGCTCTGCAAAAACCTGACCATTTAACAAAGCAGCAATGAGAAATGACATTCGAACATCATATACATTTTTCAAGATGGTTGCTAGCTATGAAATGCACACATTTGTATTAAATGACTACTCATCTGAAATATTGGCCTAAAAATTATACATTGATTAAAGCAGATTATTTTCAATTAAAATTCTAGGTTTACAAAAAAACTGATAGCATGATAAAAATGTTAAACTAAACTCACCCTGAAAAAAACAGACAGAAGATTACTTCATTCTGTTTTAATAAGGCCTTGTCCATAAGTGCATATCTATGTGTACACCCGTTCAGGGTCATCTTTGCCTGCACAAGATGTACAGGTTTTCCATGCATCTTCATGCAGACAGTCTCATTCATGTCTATTGGGATGCAGCAGCTGCACAGAGATAGCTGCAGGTCCCAATTTGACAGCTGGTTGACATGATGTCTCCAAATGCACACTGTATGACCTTTGGCCTTTTGTATGGGTGTATGCATAGACACACCCAAGTGAATATAGTCCATACAGAAAACACTACTGCACTAATCCACAAAAAAACTTTGCTTGGCTGGGACATGTAGTACATCTAAGACATTTAAAAGCAGGCTTTGCAGCTCTCCAAATTATCCATGGAGTGGCAGAGGGTAATCAAGACAAAAACAAAAGGAACAGAGACCGCACATCCACCCTAGTGTAACTCCATTTACTGTATTGATATATAAAAAAGAATAAAACCAATGCACTCACATAGTGAGAGGTGTAGACATAAATCAATGGTCCTCCTCAGCTTCTCCCTGGTCACTGCCATGATGTATAATGGAGACTGGTGTGGTGACAGCACTCCATGAATGACAGCTCATCCGTGTTTACAGAAGAACAGCAGCTGAGCAAAGCATGCGGCCACTACTGCGCATGTGCCCAGACGTGATTTTTCTCCTTCACTGATGAGGCTGCACTGATGGGCACTGATAGGCTGCACTGATGGGCACTGATGAGGAGGCACTGATGAGGCTACACCAATATGCAGCCCTGATGGGCACTGATATGTGTCACTGATGGGCATTGATAGGCGGCACTGATGGACACTGACAGGTATCACTGATGGGCACTGACAGCCAGCACCGATGGTCACTGACAGCCAGCACCTATAGTCACTGATAGCCAGCACTGATACAAATCACTGATGGGCACTAACAGCAAGAACTGATGGGCACTATTAGCCACATTGATGGGCACTGATGGGCTACACTGATAATCAAGGCACTGATGATCAGTGCTCTGATCATCAGTGTAGAATGTCCGCAGCATTTCATCTTCCTGACATTCTCAAGTAAGCCTCTTGAGAACGTCACAAAGACAAAACGCTGCATCGGGGCGTAGTGGGAAGGGACGTCATCCCACACAGTGACACCGGAAGTGGTCAATACAGGAGAAGGAGGTGGTGAGAGAGCCTAGAGCCAGATCCTTGTTATCCCTAGGCTTATGATGTAACATGCATTTTTATCCTGATGCAAGGGTATGCACCTAAAATGTGACTGGGCATGGTGGAAATGGTTTTTTAATATTGTTTTAAAGATTTCACACTATGGCAGTCTCCCTCCATTACTCCCTACATGTTGTGTGACATTTAAAAGAACAGATTGGCCCAAGAAGGAGAAGGCTGATGGTGGTTATCCATGATACTAAGTGCTGTATGACTTACCTGTGATAGTTAGTGTTCTGTTTATGGTGGAGGATTTCAGGAACACTATGGTACTGATTGTTGGAAATGGAGCACTTTTTTGATCACGGACACTTTAATACGTTCAAAGACATTGTGCATTATACTGTGAATAACTGAAAGCACTTGGACACTTTATATGCACAGAGAGACTTTATTGAAGCACAAAGCACACTTTATTAAATCATGTTTCATTTTTATTTGAGGATATGAGCATTGTAGAAAATATGCTTGTTTATTGCACATGTTTAAACAAAAACCAATAGCGCTGTATAACAGATAGAGTATATATAAGGGCTGATTGTATAGCTCATGGTACAGCAGCTGTGGTGCATTAAGGGTTACATACAAAGTGCTGGTTCACATTATTTAAATTATTTTGTCCATCAGCTCATCCCCCATCATTGTACCTGTTGTATCACTTGACACTCCCTTTTAGATTGTAAGCTCTAATGAGCAGGGCTCTCTAATTTCACTTGTATTGAATTATATTGTAACTGTACTGTCTGCCCTCATATTGTAAAGCACTGTGCAAGCTGTTGGCACTATGTAATCCCTGAATAATAATAATATTAATTCAAATGTAAACCAAACTAATGAGCAGAGGAGAAGCTGCAAAGCATTCGCAGAATCTAGGAAGTTCTGGAAAGAGATTGCCAACAAACAGGAAACACTATTTAAATAAAAAAGCTTACTATATATTGGCATGTCAAAAAGAACTACTTTTTGTAGTTATTACAATGTTGAAGTTACGAAATAAAAAACGTATGTTGTGATTACAGAACTTAAGCTGCTATGGCTGATCGCCCTTATGATTTACTTTGTGTCTGAATTATAAACTGGGCTACACAAACTGGCATGCTCACAAGAAAATCAGTCAAATTATACACACACATTGAAAAAAGTGAATTTTATGTATAATCATTGGAGCTCTCTGACTTTCAACACAGAATCAGAAGCTGGCAGCATACAGTACACACTGCAATTTGTAAATACTGTTTCATTCTGCAAAAAGAAAAGATGTTTTAAGAAATCCCAAAATATATCCCTCGCTGCTTAACTACAGACAAGAATATGGCAACTTTTATGAAGCAAATAGGATATTAGGAAAATGAGTAAATACCATATATATTATTTATTAATATTTATGTGTAAAAAAAATGGCATTTAATATAGGTGTAAATTCAGCTATAGGTGCTTCCATCAGGGTTGTATGTTTGTGTGTTTTAAACTTGTGCAGAATGAAAACATTTGTTTAGTTTGCATTCGTTATTTAAAAAATTTTGTTGTGTTCAATTAGTTTAATTAGTTTTCAGAATTTGTTTTGTTACGTTTTCTATATTGATTCTATTCAAATTCAATTTGACCAAAATTTGAATTCAAATTGGCATGCAAATTATAATTTATAATAATTCTAATTTTTATTCTATTTTTATTCTTTTACTATATTTTCTATTATTTTCTTTTCTATTCTATTCCAACTTATTCAAATTCGAATTTACTCTATTTGAAATTAAAATTTTGGAAGATGGTTATATTCTATTTTATTCTATTCTTTTCTATTGATTTTTCTATTCTATTCAAATTTATTCTATTTGAAATGCAAATTTTGGAAAAGTTATATTTTTTCTAGTTTATTCTATTCTACTGTTTTTTCTATTCTATTCTTTTTTATTCTATGCTATTCTATTCTTTTCAAATTCAAATTAATTATATTCAAAATTAGAATTTCGGATGACAGTTATATTCTCTCTTTTTTATTTTATTCTATTTGAAAAGGAAGAAAATCTTTGCACTTAGCCCAATATTATATATAATAAAAAAAATAAAAATGAATGAATGTAAAAGTGAACTGCTGCTACTACCTTCCTGAATACCAGAATAAATAATTTCAACACATAAAAAGTGCACTGTTCACTTTAAATGTGATAAATAAATGAAGAAATATGTGCAAACTAAAAATACATGAATTTTCAATTTGCACATATTTCTTCATTTATCACATTTAAAGTAAACAGAGCACTTTTTATGTGTTGAAATTATTCTGTACTATTGCTTTTTTATTATATTCTTTTCTATTGTATTCTATATTTTCTTTTTGATTCTATTCTTTTCTATTCTATTTGAAATTCAAATTTCGGAAGAGAGTTATATTGTTCATATTTTATGCTATTCTGTTTTTTCTATTCTATTCCTTTCAATTCTATTCTATTCTTTTATATTGTAATGTATTCGATTGTGTTCTATTGTTTCTCTGTTCTATTCTATTCAATTCTTTTTTCATTCTATTATTTTCTGAGCTATTCTAATCTATTCTATTATTTTATGTTCTGTACTATTCTTTTCATATTCAAAATTTGAGTCAAATTTGATTAGAATTTTGTCTGAATATCATCTGAATTTCATTTCGTTATTTTGGATTAGTTACTATTATAATTTGGAAATTTCGAGACATCTGAATGCCCGAATAATGAAAAGAATTTGTACGAATTTGGAATGAAACAAACTGCACATGTCTAGTGTGTTTGTGCAGGTCGTACTTAGCTGATGTCAGCTGTAAAATATGTAAGTTCAGGCTAGTCCACCTGGAAAGGCCAGACAACCTTATCTTCCTAGCATATCAGGGGGATAGTTAAGACCTTTTACTTAGAAGTTATTCAGTCCTTTGGTTGGCCCAGAGCAAATACTCCATTCTCTCTTTTAATAAGTTTGTTCTGACCCTGTGACATATTCACTTTCAGTACTTTCAACTGAGTGGAAGCCACGTCATTTTCCTATGAATTTTAAACACTTTGCTGCTTGATGGAGACCTTAAATTTGTGCATTTTCCTGGGAGATATAACTTTTGCCCTGGCTAGATTTACGTTCTTTTTCACATAGCTACTCTGCTGTAGTTTATTACTGTTAACCAGATTCCAGTTCAAACACCTAACAAAGAAACAAAAGGTTTTTTTTTCTATTAACCTAGTAATTAAGGTAATTTTTAAAGGGTAAGTACTTTATATGCATCCTTGTAAAAACATTTACTGTACACACATTATATTAAGAGGAGCAAGAGTTGTGTGTTTCTAATGTCCTTCTAAGCACAAATCTGAAAATTGACACGTAGCATGCCTTACCATACTTTTATATAATCCACATATTAAAGCAGAGTTCCACTCAAAACTGAAAGCTCCGCTTATTTGTCTCCTCCCCCCTCCACTGCCATATTTGGCACCTTTTGGGGGGGAGCGGGTACCTGGTTATGACAGGTACCTGCTCCCACTTTTGGCTCAGTTCGCCACAGCAAAGTGAGCCGGAATTTCGGCCCACTCCTCCCTTCCACAGTCTCCAGGGAACTTTCACAGGTCCCAGGAGACTGCTGGACCAATTAGGAGGCGCAGAGGAAACTCGCGCATGCACAGTGGGCACCAGGTTGTAAAGCCGCAACTTGCCAGAGCCTGGTGCCCACAGTTGAGATGCCGGCGCCATTGAGGCAAGAAGGGAAGAAGGGTGAGAACATCGCTGGACCCTGGGACAGGTAAGTGTGTGTTTATTAAAAGTCAACAGCTACAGTTTTTGTAGCTGCTGACTTTTAATAAACACAAAAACAGCTGGAACTCCGCTTCAATTTAAATATCAGGTGCAAACAATGCATTGAAATTGTAATTCTAGCAGCAATCAGTAAAAGATGATAAAGCTTCAAAGTATATCTGCGTTCAATGAAACATAAATAAATTGACCCTAGGAATGAAATGCAGGCAACCAATAGTGCCCACGTATGCATTTTTTTCAGCTCCACCATTTGCTATTTGTGAGTGAAGTCACTCAGCACATTTAGTGACTAACTGTAAGGCAAAGAAGGTGAGAGGGGTCAAGCCAAGCACTGACTTTATGAAAAGTGAGTATTTTTATGACAGAGTACTCTGGAATAAAGCCACCAAATCCTAAAGCATTATGGAGAAAATTCAGTTTGTGGAAGGGAACCATTAGGTGCTTGCATTTCATTCCAAAGGCCAGTTTACCTACTTTTAGTAAAGATATACTTTTGGTACAGATATAATCTAAAATTAAACTTCAGAGAGACATAGAAGATCATTATTTAATCCAAATATACATTTCTTTAAGATATTACAATCTTAACCGCTTCCATATCGGGCACTTTTACCCCCTTCCAGCCCAGGCCAATTTCCAGGTTTCAGTGCTCTCACACTTTGAATGACAATTGCGCGATCATGCAACACTGTACCCAAACTAAAATTTTATAATTTTCTTCACGCAACTATTTAATCACCACTGGGGTTTTTAATTTTTGCTAAATTAACAAAAACAGACCGAAAATTTTGAAAAAAAACGTTTTTCTTTGTTTCTTTTATAAAAGTTTGCAAATAAATAATTGTTCTTCATACGTTTAGGCTAAAATGTATTCTACTACATGTCTTTGGTGAAAATAACCCAAATCAGTATTTATGATTTAGTCTGTCGGAAAGTTATAGAGTTCATAAACTATGGGATATATCTGAAAATTGATGGATCCTGAAGTACTGACAGCCAATCTAATTTCTTGAGGTCCAAGAATGTCAGAACAGTACAGATATCCCCAAAATGACCCCTTTTTGCAAAGTAGACAGTCCGACGTATTTCACAACAGGCAAGTTTTTTTGAAGTTGTAATTTTTTCGGAAAATGAAGAAATTAAAAAAATGACTTTCACTATTTTTTTTTTACATACTGTCACCAGTGCAGTACAGCATCATCATATAACTGGCATGGTGGTGATCAGGGACACTGACTGGTGACAGTATGAAAAAAAAATGATAATTTTTTTTTAAAATTTAAAAATTATTATTTTTGTATTAAACTTTTTCTCTTTTTTTAAGATTTTTTTTTCATGTTTCACTATGACCAAAAGAAGTATAATGTTACCATAGTAACATTGTACTACTTTGGGAAAGTGATCAGTATTTTTTTTTTTTTTTTTTACACAATTTGCTTATAGCAAAGAATTACTTTGCTATAAGCAAGCATTTACCTGAATTAAATCAATTAATTCATTTTTTTTTTTGTGATTAGCTGTGATTTGGCCACGGCTAATCACATGACACAGCTGGGCTGTGATTGGCCCAGCTTGTGCATGTGATCGCTGTGACCATTCACAACTAGACACACTTGTAAACAATGGATGGCATGAAAGGAAGCCATCCATTGTATACAACTGTCATGTGACCTGCTGTGATTGGTCACAGCAGGCCACATGGTACTGGCAATGGGGTCGGTACACAGATTTGTCATCGGCTGTGTCCGAGGTACACGGCCGGTGACAGATCGCGCCGCAGCGTGGCCCTGTGGGCATGCACAATGTGCGCTCTGAAAAGGATGCCATATGGCGTCCACCCGGAGGGATGAGGTATTCACCCAGCCGGCATCTGGCTATAGGCCGGGCGGCAACTGGTTAAAGACTAAGTTCACATTTTAAATAAACTGGTCCATGCAGGAAAGAATCCCCAGTAGTTTAAGATTTATTGTAAAAATATTTTTAATGCAAATGCAATACCTGTAGACCTTTTCTGTAACCAATAAAAATCTGGCTGAAATACTCCCATTGTTTATATCACTTTGTCCAGATGTATTTCCATGACATGGGCTACAACAAAATGGCCACTGCAACATATTTTGTAAAGACAACTAGAGTTACAATTTCTTCAGTTGTCCTCAAAGAAGAAGGCTCATTGATCATTTTGTTTTTTCCTAAAGCATGAGATGGAAAGGGCTACAGCAGTGTGAGAATCCTGGTGGAAATGTATAAGTGGATAGTCTTTACTGCAATGGGAGACTGCACACTAAAAGCACAGCTTTTGAATCAGGAAGTGTGTTTGCTTCTGCAATGCTGGGAGTGCCCAATGACTGTTGTGTCCTGGAAATAAACCAGGACATACATTTGTACACATTGGGAATATTTCAGCCAGGCTTCTCATGGGTGACAGAAAAAGCCTGCAGGTATGACATTTGCCTTACACAATAGTTTTATAAATGCCACAGTTTATTTTAAACTACTGAAGCCCATTATCTCACATTTGTTTATGTAAAAGGTGAACGTATCCTTTAAAGTGTATCCAAACCCAAACAAATGGTTTTAGTTGTAATCAATTTGTTTGCTTCCTTGCTTTTCTCCTTTTTTTCTGTAGACTTGTTTTGTGAAATAAAAATGTCTGCAAAATGGTGTCAAAGCAACTTTCTGTGACAGGGTAACAACACTGCCCTTCTATGTGCAGCATATAGAAACAGCACTGTCACCCTGATCTGTTCATTCCTGTTGTGGATTGTAACATAATTTACCAACACATTCAGCATTAGCTACCCTCTGCTAGTAACAGGCATATGAAGTAAGAATCCATTACCTTGCTAACTGATGCAATGTGGATCTTGGAACAGACAAAAAAAAAATACTTTCCAACAACTTAGGTATCTGTGAATACATATAATTTTGCATTAGGGTTGAATTTAACTTTAAGAACTGTTGGTATAAGTACCAGGATCTGTCTATATATCAGCTACTTCTACTCCCTTACAAGGAAAGGATAAAATAGGAAAGGGTTGCAGAGTGAACAAATCAGCCCCAGAACCGCTCATCAGGTTGAATACATGGCATATGCAAAGTGCACACAGCAGACAAATCTACTGCAGAGAGACTTCCAACTGGCACCTACCTAGCTGCATTTTAATATATTTATGGGTGCTATCTTTCCTTCTCAAATGAGTTAGCAATTGCAATAATACTTTCATTTATCCTCATAGGATAGTTCATCAGTGGACTGTGTGTGTTATCTTAAAAACTTACAGGCTTCTTTTGGTTTTGTAGGCCTATAAAACACGTGGAGGGCTGTCGCCACCATTAAGGCAGAGTCTTCAGATCATAGACTTCTACAGTAATGGATTTCAGTGGCCATTCTTCTTCAGCCCACACTCTGGATGCTTTCTGTCCATAGTGCTTGGTGGGAGGGCTGTAGTCGCCAGAGATGGCAGACTGTAAGCATGTGTACTTACTAACTTGAGTGGCCAATTTTCTGCAGTCTGTTCTTTCACCCGTAATAGTCTAAAACATATTTGTATGCTGCGGCATTAACATTGGCATTCAGTGGAAACACCTGAATTAAGCAGTTTGGAGTGTTCACATATTCTTGACCATGATGAGTATACTCAATACTGGCTTATGTTCGCTCAGACCATTACATAATACCTCTGTGTTCATTCAAAATTCCCAGCTAACTTGGGTCTCTGGGTTCTCTTAGCTCTCTCAGCCTTTTCAGTTTCAGCACCATGCTGCACAGGCCCACTCCCTGGCCTCTGGATAGGGGTGGTTCATGCACCCTGGGCTATCTCATTCTTCAGAGTCCTCCAGATTCCCACAGTCCCCTGGACTCGTCTAGTCATCTTGGTTCTCTCAGTCAACAAGGCTAACTTAGCAATCTCGACTCTCTTAGCCCTATGTACAAGGGAGCTCCCCAGCATGGAATGATGTCTCTTGAGTGGCACACGCCTGTCTACTAAGGGCAGCCCTGAACTAAGCCCAGGTCCTTCTTTATAAGGGCTGTGTAAGGGACCGCCCGGCGGTACCACTAGCACTCCACTGATCGGATGTTCCCAGCGCACGGAGTCTAAGCCCCAGAGTACTTGTTCACCAGGGCCCCTGATGGTGGGGATGGACTTGGAGTACCCCAGGACCAGGTCGTGACTACTGAGGACACCCGTCAGTGGTAGGGGTATTCGCCAGGGGCTCCCACGGGAGAGAGCCAGGTATGAGGAGGTCTGGAGACCCCGTTGAGAGGGACGGATGGATGGATGGATGGCTGAGCAGGTGCAGGGTCATACAAGCCGGGTCGGTAACTATGGGGACGGTGCGGTACAGAGCAGCGGGCAAAGAATAGTCGGGTCACACGCCAGGTCAGCAACAGCAGGTCAGATCCAATAGGGGGCATTCAGGAGAGAGGTCAGGCAAGCAAGGGTCAAGAACAGGAGAAAACAGCAAGGTCAGGGCACAATCCGGGTCAGCAACTTACTACAACAGGTTCACAGGTTCACAGGATACAAGGAGACCAAAAGGCACTGGATGACAGCTCAGGGCCATTTAAATATCCCGCCCTGCGCTGTCATTGGTGCCAGGCGCGCGCCCGTGGTCACTACTGCGCATGCGCGAACCTGATTGCCGCGGTCGGCCAAGTCCCGGCGCTCGCGTACAGGGAGGTGTACTGCGCCTGCGCCGAGCCCAGCGGCGCGGCGATCTCCGACAGGCTGTGTGCACCTGCATTAACAGCCTTCCAGTCTCCTGGAGGACTTGGACACTGGGTTGGAGTTTTCTTTCCTCCCAAAGCTCTTTGAAATCTCTAAACTCTTAAATCCAATTTAGGAATACCAGAGAGGGAGAAAACCTAAAAAACCCCCACTAACAATGAATATTCCAGAGCACTGCGCTCTGCATACATGCAAACTCTGTTTCCCATTTCCTTACTTTATACACTGGCAGGCCTTCATACTGTCAATATATATATATATATATACATATACATACACACATACACACACACAGTATATTTAGAGCAAATATAATTATTAAACCAGAAGGGAATTCATTTTCTTAAAAAATTTACATTTCTGTAAATAATTAATTAAAAAATAAATTGTTGCATGTATTGCACCATATTTGTTCTGTCTGGACATTCTTGTGATAGAGTAACATTACATGATAATAATACTTTGCTATTCACTCCTTGTTCTTTTACATTTTTTTTAGTTGATTTATACTTCTAAAACAAGTTTAAAGATAAAATGGAATTTTTTTCTAAATGCTGCAGCGTGGACAGTATCCTAACATATCCTTGTAATAGTTACCTAATGTTCACTACTCAGGTTTATTTAAAAGAAAACAAACTGCAATGGATTAGGGGCTTGGCAATTTAGTGGCTCTATATTAGAAAAACAGTTTCAAGATATTAAGGAATAAAACCTGAAATAGAGTGAAGTTTGGGCTATTATGATGTTAAACTTTTCTTTCCTTTTTTAGGGGTTTTTTGACACTCAAATCATAGAAGATATAGCTAGCAGGAAAAGAAGGAATGAAAGATACAGACAAGAAATATGAGAACAGGAGAATTGCTGAAGAAATGAGGACTAAATGATGAACAAGATAGAATGAGAGAAAAAATGAAATTAAGAAAAATACTAATCTAAGCCTATTTCTCAACATATTCAAGTAAACAGACTTATCTCAGAGGACCTATATAGATTGAAAATGGAAATATGGTCACATTTCCTTCCTCAAAACTATTGAATGGTATGCTTGCTAAAGTGGTTGCTAAAGGTTTTTTTTAAACTTCATGCATTATATACATGAAAGTAAAAAACCTTTTGTGTGCTGCTCCCCCCACAGCCCCTCCTACTTACCTGAGCCCTATCGTAATTCAGTGCTGTGCAGGGATGCCTCAGCTCTCCCGGGTCTCTCTCTCCTAATTGGCTGAGACATAGCATAGCCAATGGCTCCCACTGCTGTCAATCACAACCAGTGAGCATGGAGCGAGGGTGGAGCCAGAACATGCTCTATGTGTCTTATGAACACACAGGGCTGGCTTGGGAGCTCTGGGGGCACTTAACCTGGGTGGAGTGGCCAGGAGCACGAGAGGGGGATCAGGACTGCTCTGTGCAAAACCATTGCATAGAGCAGGCAAGTATAAGCTGTTTGTTATTAACAGAAAAAAGCTTTTAGTGTTACTTTAAGGTTGCAACATATCTGTACACTCACTGGCCATTTTATTAGGTACACCTTGCTAGTGCCAAGAAAATATCCCCCACACCATTACAGCACCACCACCAGCCTGAACCGTTGATACAACACAGGATGGATCCATGCTTTCATGTTGTTTACACCAAATTCTGACCATCTGAATGTCACAACTGAAATCAAATGCCCATTCTCCTCTGACATCAACAAGGCATTTTCGTCCACACAACTGGTGCTCACTAGATATTTTCTTTTTTTCAGGCCATTCTCTGTAAACCCTAGAGATGGTTGTGTGTAAAAATCCCAGCAGATCAGCAGTTTTTGAAATACTCAGACCAGCCCGTCTGGCACCAACAACCATGTTACATTCAAAGTCTCTTAAATCCCCTTTCTTCCGCATTCTGATGCTCGGTTTGAACTTCAGTGAGTCATCTTGAACACGTCTACATGCCTAAATGCATTGAGCTGCTGCCATGTGACTGGCTGATTTGTGTTACCAAGCAATTGAACAGGTACACCTAATAAAGTGGCCGGTGAGTGTACTGAACCATAATAAAATTAATCAATGTCAATTGTCTATGACAAGCTTCAGTGATTAGGCTTCAAGCTATCATTAGGCAGTAGGTTAATTTTGCCAATCAGAGTGAACATTTTGTACATAATCTGGAGCAGTGAATAAAAGCTAAAAGGCTTAGATTTTCCCTGAAATTCACCTTGCTTTCCTGGTTACCATATTACCCAAAAAAGTCCTGCAGCTTCTGGTATCTTTTAAGTCTGAATGCACTGGGACTTGAGCCTGTAAACACATAGATCAGTGTGTTTACTGATTTGTGAACCTACCCGTCTTTAAGCTCATTTCAGCCTTGCCTTGCCTATCCATACTGGACACAAGATTGACAATCAGGTAAAATGAAAAGCATGACTGAAAGGGATGCTAGGCTCAGGATACAATTAGATAAAAAAAATACTTTAGATAAAAAAATATTCCCCTATGGTACTTTAATGCAGCAAACATATTATTACACGTGTACTAAAAAAATAACTTTTTTAAATCATATATTTTATTACATAGAAGTATTGGTGAGAAGTGCATTATCTTTAAAAACATTAGCTCTGATAACTATTGCAAGGATATTTTCCTTCACATTGCACCAAAACAACATTCCCAAAAATTACCGATGTGTTTCGAACATTCCACTTTTTGATCTTCTTCAGGGTGCATTAAAGTCCCATAGGGGGACATTTTTATCTATATTCATGTTGGGGACGAGCAGCTAGATACTCACCTTTTTGTTATGAGGCTACAGTAGACTTTATCTTTACAATAAATTGAGTTGACTTTTTGATTTTTTCTTAGTTGAAATATGTTCTTAATGGCATTAGTAGTTGACTGATTTACATTTACTCTGGACTGGAATTGCTCTGTACAGTCATCCATACAATGGGGTTGATTTACCCCATTGCAATTGCACTAATTTACCCCAGAGATTAGTGAATGTGGTGAAACTCTGACGATTTCATCCAATCATGTACAAACAAAAATTATGTTTTTTTTTTCCTTGCACTTAATTTGGTATTCTTTACAAAGTGAAGCTTTGCCTCATTCACCAAGTTCTGGGCAAATTGAGTGCAACTACACTTGGAAAGTGACAGCCTATTTGCCTTTAGTAAACCAACCCCATTAAATAATAGGCAGACAATCTGAGACTACTCTTGTAGTACAAACAATTTCCACAGATCTTCTCAGCTATTAAACTACCAGGATGCAAGGCTCTCTCTATTCTGCTCTGTAATTTTTTTATTTTTGTTTACAAACGATTTTATTGCATAAAAGTAGACTGTAAAACAACAGCGCATTGTTAAATAAAATGTTCAACAATAACAAGGCACTTTTGAATAGTACAATACAGAGAAGTATATTAATGTAAGAAAGAAAAAGAAAAGAAAAATTAAGATTGCAGAAACATGAAATGTGTAAATGATGAGGTAGATTAAATGATACATCTGTCAACAGTATATGCCATACGACTTTCACTGGGAATGTTATTAATCATGCAATAGATGTCTACAATCCCTCCATGACTCCCACTTTTTATCAAATAAGTGCATCCTATCCAATATGGTATAATGAATACCATGAGCATTACAGTATCAATTCTGTGTAAGACGGAGGTCAAGGGTACAGCATTGGACTTCCAATGCAAGGCAATAGACCATAAAGTGGCAATACATATAGTATGTATCAATCTCATAATGGCATCAAAGACCCCCGGGATATGAGCCCCCAGTAAGCAGGTCTGCATAGACAATCGTACCTGGGTGCCCGCCAGTGAGGTAGCCACCTCAGATAGCTTGCACCAAATCACAGATACCATCGGGCAATCCCAAAATATATGAACCAAAGTTCCCGTAAGGCCACAGCCCCGGAAAAAGAGGAGGGACTGCTCTGTAATTTTTAACAATTTTCATGATTGGTTTAGGTTCCAAACATTAAAAAGAACTGATCAAATGTCCATATTTGCTCATTGGACACAATGGTAAAGATTGTGATTTGATGATGTGTTTGAAAGTAAACAGTCAATACTGATACATTTAGTGCATACCTGCTTTAATATCAAATTAATTCTACACACCCCTGAGAATTATTGGTGTTAGCAGCAATTAAAAAGAATATCAGCTCTAAGTTCATGTTTGTTCTTTTCATTGTCCTTTTGTTTATTGTGCTATAGTCTTTATCCTATTCAGAGCCAGAATTAGATAATAAACAATAGCATGGTGCATATTATAATGTTTTTTTGAATTTACTGTTATAAAATGACAGCTGTAGCTGTATGTGAATATCAATGCCATCATAAAAACATGTCCCTAGTAATCATGCAAAGTTGTTAAACATAAAGGGCAAGCCAGCAAAGCACATCATTGCCAGAATATTCCAGGTCACAGAAACACGGTACATAAAACCTGTTACGGTTCACTGCATGCACAATTAAACGTGAGATGCTTCCCATTTTCTCTGAGAGAAATAGAAACAAGGGTGTGAAGTGACCTAAACAAACATTGGCGCAACATCAATTCACTAAATGTGTTGTCTTTTCTTTTGATGCATTATTTACAAACAAAGGCACATGCATTTGAAATATATGTTGATAACGCTTTTACATAGCTAACACATGCCATACACTGTACAGTTCCTGAAGAAATAACTGAAATGCACTCAGTGGGTGGCCCTGCCAGCCCTGCTACGTTTGACAAAAGTCAGTCATTCTAATTAGCGTATTTGAAAATTTTCAGCAGAACTGTGAATGCATCAAATTAGATGCAGCCGCTGTTTAGGTGTTTTGACAGCCGGAAAGGCTGGCTGTCCGAATACAATAACTGCAATGGGAGAATTGATCATCCATGTGGTTGTCATACGGAGGAATCATTTAGCTTTTATTGTTCAGCCTTCAGTTGGTTTAAGACCAACTTAAAGTGGAATTCCAGGCTAGAACTAACTAAGCTTAAAACTGCTCTCACCCTCTTTCCTTGAATTATACCAACTACCTTGTAGAAGGAAATGCATGTACTTCTCTTTTCTCAGGGAGCTGCAGTCCAGGCACATGATCTCCCCAGCAGCTTGCTTCAGGGGAGAGGAGAGAGCACTGGCAACAGACGGAATGTCTCTGCTGTGAAATCTCCCATTGGCTTACTATGGGGTATCCATTGTCAGCTCCCCTGAAGCCAGCCACTGACAGCCCTGCATTTGACAAGTCTGGAATTCCACTTTAGTACTTGACCTTTCATCTATTTACTATATGGTTACACATTCATCCTGTTCAAAAATGTAATACAAGTGTAATAATTTGTGTTTTTTCATTAGAATAAACTAGACAAAGGAATTTATAAACCTCTAAAATAATGATCTGTGTATGACTTGCAACATATTTTAGCCAAATTGATTTCAAAGAAACATTTCAAAGTTCATACAAATAGAATAACATAATACATTAACATAATTAATCAAAGTTAGTCAGAAACTTACTCCATCAGGCCGGCCATCTGAAGCTGTAACTATCAAAATATAACGATCCGTACTTTCCCTGTCCAGAGGTTTTGCCAAGATTAAAAGTCCAGAGCTAAATAAAAAAATATTGTAATTGTTGGTGACAAGCAAATACATTTACATTTACATAAAATGTGTACTGGTTTTATTATATTATCATATTATCCTTTTATACTATGTTCAGGACTATGTTCAGCAAATGGAATTTGACTACCTTTGCTGTTTTTTTTACTTTATTATTTTCCTGTGAAAAGCCTGTGTGTGTAAATAAACGTCAAGGCAGAAAATCAAATTACACATCCAGATGTATGAGTCAGAGGAGGGAATCCCTTCTCTTCTAGTCTGCATAAATGAGATTGTCTGGGTTTTTTTAAGGCTGTCAGAAAGTGATCAATCAGTGATAATCAGTGTCATGGGTGCACCCTACATGAATCATTATTAAAATAGTAGTTGTGTACAAAATATTAAAATATAACAAGGAACATCTGTTTATAAACTTGCAAATAAAATTTAAAAAAATCATGGCCAAAACCCATCATAGTTTCATCATCAGTTTTAACCTGTTATAGCAAACAATCAGGAATCATTTAATTCATTATTAGCTTTTAAAAGTACATTTAAGTCAAATGCACCTTATTGCTCTGCAATTGTGAAACATGGATCCGGACTCTTCCTTGTTTCTCTACTGCCCTACTTTTCATGCTCTCCTCACCCCTCTGTTGGTTGCAAAGTGTCATGTGGCCAACAGGGGGCACACAGAGCAGGAAGGGAAAGCTGACAAATTAACTAAGGAATATCTTGACCTCTTTTTTACTCTGATTTGTGACATTTCCCTGGCCTAGTTACATAGCTATACTGGTAATAAAATGTATTTAGTCAGGCAGAGTAGCCAGGTGCAGAATACAATATTTAAAATGTTTGAAAATTGGAAATTAGACCCTTTAACAGATAGGCTGTGTTCTCAGGCACATGATATGTGTGTGATATTGTAGTGGCCTTCAGTGCCTGAACACAGTATTACTATATTTGTATAGGTCTTAGTTTAACTTACAAACTAGATGATGTACAAAAAAGTAACACTGCATAAAGGCACCAGTTCTGCTAGGCTAAACATCGTCAAATGGCAATATAATCAAATTGTAATTCAGTCCTGCACAGAAACCTCCTAAAAACCAATATAAATTTGAGTGTAATTTGCACTGTTTTACAGATAGCATTAACAACCCTCTGACTGATTTTACATATTGCCTGAATGCAGTAAAATTTATTTTTGACATATGAAAGACCAATTTGCAAAAATGTTCAAACTTTATAAATATAATTTGCAAAACTAGATCAACTTGTGTCTTTTTCCACACTGATCAACTACAGTATATAGCAAGCTAGGTGGAAAAAGTTGATGCTAAAAGCTAAATTTAATACATTTTTATGCTACAAAGATCTGTTTTATCTTTTAAAGTAATTTTCAATGAACAGAAAGTATACAGGAACTATGGGGATGATCTATAAAAGGGAATACTTCACTATGCGTGGGAAATTTTCACCATAAAAGGGAATTTCATTTTGCAAAGAATACCCAATAATGTGCAAGAAAGTTATCTTAATCATCAAGCTATGGGGAATGTCTCCATACAAAGTGAACAGCTGATTCACCTTTAGTAAATCAACCTAACATATATAGTAAGTAAACAAAAAAAATTAGAAAAGGGACTTTAAAAGGTGGGTACTTTTGTTTATACTTAAAAATTTGAACACAAGGTTTATTTATAGACTGATATAGAGTGATATAAATGTGATATAAATGTTGTCTAGTAGATATTTTTTCATAGAGCTGCCATTATTATTATTATTATTATTATTCTCTATGGAGAAATACTGTTTTGAATATGTGAGTACTTTTAAGTTATATATTAGGTTATGTAGTTACATCTTGGTTTAAGGGGCACCCCTGTGGGATGCACATCTGCAATATAGTGGTAACATGGAAGGAATAGTATTGATTTAATTGTCTATATAGATATTTAAGCTAATATCCTCTAAAGTTCTAGGTTGTGATATGCTGATACTGTATATAAACTCTGTCCTCCCTTAGGATTATGTACTATTGGTCTTAGATTGGCTGGTCCTTCGGTCACAAGTTGGTGAGAAGGGCTGGGGTCTGACGCCGCGCCCGTCACACCACTAACAGTTGACCATGGAATCTTTAGTAGCAAGGAAATTTCACGGATGGACTTACTGCACAGGTGGTATCACGGTACCATGCTTCAATTCACTGAGATCCTGAGAGTGACCCATTCTTTCACAAATGTTTGTAGAAGTGGTCTGCATGCCTAGGTGCTTTCTTGTATACATCTGTGGCCATGGAGAAGATTGGAACACCTGAATCCAATGATTTGGAGTGGTGTCCCAATACTTTTGGCAATATGGTGTATTAAGTCCCATTTTTAGTGTATTTTTTTTCTTTAAAGTTGCAGAGAAGTTGATATCTTT